>NW_017308046.1:177428-179136 GCF_000935625.1 Nanorana parkeri
CAGCGTACGGCCGCATCCTCTCACAGGGAACAACAGGCTGTCCCGGGAACGACCCATGCGGCCGTGCACACCGTACTGATGTGGATGGCCCAACCTAATGCAATGTGAATTAGGCCTAAAAGGTTTCTACACCATCAACCACTATTTCCATATGTCACAGCACTCACACATGCTGCATTTATGCAGCATAATCCTGCCCACAGACATTTCATTTTACACAACTATATTACATTTTATTCAGGAATAAAAAAACAATTCTTCTCTTTTCACTTCTAACCCTAACTTTATTACACACCCTACAACATAAAAAAAATAAAAACACAATATGACCGTTTGACCATCATGATGTCACAGCGCATTCCATAGCCACTAAATCACGTTTAACCATTTGCTGACCAGGTGTTTCACCCCCTTCCTCTCCAGGCCATTTTTCAGTATTCAGCGCTGCGGTACTTTGACTGACGTTTATTCCGTCATGCAACGCTGTACTGAAATACATTTTATATCATTTTTTGGGGACAGATAGAGCTTTCTTTTGGTGGTATTTAATCACCACTGACTATATTAATACTTACTATATTAAGAAAAAAATGACCAAACATTTTGGGACTTTTTTTTTTTTTATTATGTTATAATACAATTATTATTGGCCAATTTTTTGGTAAAATATAAAAGACGGGGTCACGTCCAGTAAAAAGACATCAAACATGTCAAGCTTTCAAATTGCGCGCACCCACCAAGATGGGCGCAATCGTCGATTTCGCACAGATGCGCACCCGACGCATGTTTGCATGCGTATATGTATGGGTGTATTTTTTTAATTATTTTTTATGTGTGACTTTCAATATTTTTTTGGGAAACTTTCATTTTCTTTTCTAATTTGTTTTCACTTAAGTTTATTGCTATCACATAGGGGGCTAAGAAAACCCCATACGTGATAGCAAAGACATGTGACAGGTCCTCTTTATGGAGACATCAGGGGTCTCCAAGACCCCTAATGTCATCTAGGACCCCCAGAGAAGCTGATGAAACAGAGATCTGGTTCATCAGCTTCTCTCCAGCTTCTGATGCTGGAGAGTGACACGAGAATGCGGAAGTGATGAAATATACATCACTTCCGTATTCTGACAGCGGAGAGAGGACCGGAGGGAGATCTCCCTCTGATTCCTTGTCACAGAGCCACTATGCTGGTCCCGGGCTCGCACCGGGGACAGCATGGCCCCGGGACCAGCGTGACAGTGGGAGGGAGGGGACACACATGATCGGCACCCCATACAAGCGATCTGCCAGCTCTATAGCCAGCGGATTGCTTGTATGTTAACAGGCATCACTGCTTGTTTTTAAATTTAGGCATTTTCGCGCTCCCGCGAGTGGTTGTGGCTGAGCAGATATCTAAAGACACCCGCTCAGATCTAGAGAGTTCCCGGCCAGCCGTTTTTTACAACGGCCGGGGGTTAGTTAAAGAAAATACATTTTTAACATTCACACCATCCACCTACGGTCCCGTGGCATGAACACACTTTACCACTTAATTGACCTTCCCCACACAGTGTAATTCACCACACTTGTATTCCTTTAAAACTAGAAGCCCCTCTGCCACTATGGCAGACGGGGCTTGTAGTTCCTCCTTCCTGTGGCTGGATGATGTGGTTGTGCATGGCTCCGTCCAACTGTAAAATTAAACAGCAGCCTGTGGGGAGAAGGGCCC
>NW_017308046.1:180053-183826 GCF_000935625.1 Nanorana parkeri
GCGGTGGGGGGTTTTGCAATCTGACCATGTTTCACTCTACATATGGGTGTAACATAAAACATGGTCAGCAAAGTGAACTTAGCCTTTAAATTGCAATTTGCTCCTAGTGAGGTAATGCCTCCATGTTTTGGGGTAGACTGAGCAATGTGATCAGGGCCGGCACTAGTGTAAGGCTGCATAGCCAGCTCTCTGAATGCACCTTCCCCTGTGTAGGCAAAAATGCTTGCACCGGCCCTGTGCATGCCTACCTGACAGACCCTTCCCCCTTCCTCAATCACATGTTTTATTCATGACCTAAACTTCAGAACAGCAGAAAACTGGTTGTCGGGTACAATATGCACATTTTAATACAGAATGCACATTGAGGACATTGGAGTATGAGAAGGAGCTGAATACAAAAGTGACCCCAGTACCACATTAAAGAGGACACAACCTTTTATAGTGATAATAAAGTGCAGGGGCAAACACTGGGATCGAGCACGCTAGATAACTCGACCGAAAATCGTATGATTTTCGGCGGGGTGGTAGCGCGATCGCAAGGCGAAAGCAGCACGACCCGAGGTACACAAGCGCACACTGCCGGCTCACCATTGCAATCATCTGCAAGTCCTCCCTCAGCGGGGAGGACTTGCGGGGTCAATAAAGAGAACCTGTCAACTCCAAATGCTATCACACAGCGGCTCCTGTCCTGTAGTCAAGTGAAAAAAAATTGTCAAAAAATAAACAACAAGCTAAAAATGTAAATAGATCAAAATGTAAAAAATAAAAAAAAGGTGATAAGTAAAAAAAATTAAGTAAAAACAAAGTAAAAAAGTAATAAAAATTTAAACCAAACCCCTAAACCCCTGCCCCCACCATCTGCATTCGAATAAACACGTGCAGTGGGCATTGTGTGTGTGTGAGTGGAGTGGGCGACCCGTGACCATGCAGCAATGTGTGTGTGTGTGTGTGGGGGGCAAGCCTAAAGCTGTGTAAGGGGATTGCCACAAGAGCACAGCAGGTGTAGTACTGTGAACTCTCGAGGTGCAGACAAGAGGCATGGTCAGGGCCACAAGTGACCAAAGTCACTGCAGGAGTGTAGCAGATCGAAGTTCCTCCTGGCTCTTTGCAAAACAGGAGCAACAGTGGGAAGATGTTCAACACTAAATAGCAGGAAAGGAATCGTGTTACAATCCACCCAGCAGATACCATTAGTGTTCGCTTCCACAGTGCTACCCCTTCTGTGATGGAATCCAGAGGGTGACAGGGCAATTGGTGTCCAGCGACCTGTATACTTCAGGGAACTTCTGTTGCTCATCACGACCATCGTACTCACACAGTGAGTCTTTAGAAGCAGGGCAAGCTCTGAGACAATGCCAGGGGCCCTGCAATTGGGAAGACCAGCTCTAGTAGCAGTGTAGAGAAGATTGAAGAAAGAAATGTTGAAGACAAGAAAAAAACAACACTAGAAAAAATAGGTTAGTCTTTTACAGAAAAGGTGTTCAACCTACTAGGACAGTAGCAAAAAACTGAGGTATGCTGGTAGTAGGAAGGGTTAACCTTGGCTGGCCAATCCTCTTGGAAAAGGGAGAAGGAATGAGGGAGTAGGGAGGAAGGGGGGTTGTGGAGCAGGGGAGTGGCTTGTCTCGCTGTGCCTGTGTGTTTGTGGAGACACACACGGCTTACTGGCACACATAAGGGTGGCTCCATAAAACCCTGCAAGGGAAAGGAGCCACCAAAAAAGAGGATATCAGGGCCAGTGCTCAGGGGACCAGCTGATTCTGCAGGAAAATACAACTTTTAAACATCCAGTAGCAGCATCCATGGTAAGTGATTTATTCAGCATTTGAAATAGCTTAAAAACATTTTGAAATTTTTTAATATCACTTTAAAAAAAACAGTATTTTTGCTTTTACATGTTTAGGTGAGGGAAGTCATCAAAACTTAACTTGTTCACTAAGCTAAAGGAAACTTCCCTTGCAAAGTGAATAGCCTATTTGCTTTTAGTAAATGAACCCCAGTGAGTATCCATTTATGCTATGACACAGTTAAGAAGGCTTGGTTTACTTTCATGTGCAGTATCCTGTGCATGAAATGACACATGACAATGACTGCAATAAAAGAGTTAACATAAACCTTCCCTATTCTTTGCAAAAACATACCTACTCTTAAAGATTTTCTTTAAAGGAGAACTATGGGGTCAGGGCTTTTCCCCATAGTTCTCCTAAGGGTCACGGGAGAACACAAACTAGCGTTCTCCCGTGACCCAAAGATCAGTATACCGCAAACTACAGCTTGCGGTATACTGAGACCCCGCAGCCGGGACGGATCCCGACAATACTGTCAGGATCCACCCAGCTGCAGGATTGACAGCTGGCTCTGCCTATCCAGAGGCAGAGCCAGCTGTGCCCGCCCCCTCCCCCGTCCGCTTCGCCAGTAACACTAAAATCAGTATCAGTGCAAAAAAAACACTTTTTCAATTAAATCTAAAAGATAAAACTGTATTGAGTTAATAAATAACAAACAGATGTAAATTATAAATTGTGAAACGGTAAAAAATGTTGTTATAATTTTTCAGGGGAGACTCAGGAGAACCCTTCTGCTATAAGTTCATGGTCACTAAAGTGACCATGAGCTTATAGCAGAAGGGTAAAAGCCTCCAGCGTATGGCATAATGACGTGGCCAGCTGCAAGCGGTTGTGTTCCGCCGTATGCAATACGTTGGTGGCAGCGAAAGGGGTATAACCCTTTCGCTGCCAAGCCCTCCGGAACATTTTTCAAATCAGCATGGCCATTTTTGCAATTTTTTCCTATTGATTTGATTTTCAACTGCTACGTTGCTAGCGTTTGTAAAAGACCCCCCAAACCATATATTTTCTGAAAGCGCAGGCCCGGTAGAATAAAAAGATGGTGATACTAAATTTGTAGGCCCTGCGATAATTGCGCAAATGTTTCTCAAATTAATATTAAACCGATAAAAATACACAATTCAATTGATAAAACACACTAAAATCAGTATCAGCGCACAAAAAATAATAATTTTCTGACTAAATCTAAAAGATAAAACTGTATTGAGTTAATAAATAACAAATATTTGCAAATTTGAAATTGCGCCTTTTTGCGAAAAGGTAAAAAAATTACGGTACGCAAAACTGTAAATAAGCAACTTATGTTAAAAAAAAATGTCACGCTGTGTTGGTGTTTGTGTTGTGATAAAATGATACAGGCGTATATTTATTGCAACACAAAGATCACAACGCATGGCAATGCGTCACAAAGCTTTGCCATGCGCTGCCACAGTTAATTTAATTTTTTTTTAACGAAAAAAATACATTAAAAAAATAATGCACTGCCATGCGTTCTAACAACGCACTGCAGCGCATGTGCATGGCGTACACCTCAATATGTGTATGTTATGTGGGGGGAGGGAGGGGTTGTGCTTTTTTTATTAGTTTTTTTTGTACACATTTTATTTTATTAATTTTTTACATTTTTATTTTTTACATTTTCTATTTATTTTTTAATTATTTTTTAAAGCACTTTTGCAGATCCGTATGCCGTACGTCCTTGGCAGCGAAAGGGTTAAAGTTTGAAAAATCTCAAGGCACCCCAGTCTAAAATGTAAAAAAAAATGTAAATGTAAACATGTAAAAAACAAAAAATGACGTGGTTCCTTTAAAATCCATACCAGACCCTTATCCGAGATAGGGGTCCGGTATGGGGTTTAATGGGGGACCCTTAAGTAGGGTGTTCCTTCATGTCAGAGTCCACTCCTTTCACATTAGAGGTCCCCT
>NW_017308046.1:183873-185250 GCF_000935625.1 Nanorana parkeri
CATCAGAAGCACCCCTTCACATCAGTAACCCACTTCACATCCACCCCCTTTTTTACATCAGGAGTCCCCCTTTGACATCACAGTTCCCCCTCCACATTAGGAGCCCTCTTCATATTAGAGCCCCACTTTCATCTGGAGCCCCTCTTAACATCAGAAGCCCTTAAAAGAGAGTCCTCACCTCCCCATTCACATGAGAGTGCTGAGTCCAAGTGCCTCTGTGCAAAAATTTGGAGGAACCTCTGAGGAAGCCAGCAGGCACCTGGCACCCTGGATGAGAAAGGCTGCTCTAAAGTATGTATCTGACTTCTAATAATGTAATCATGCAACAAGATACTAAACACAGCAGTATATTATAGTATTATATTTTGTGATACATATAAAAAATTTACCTCTGGGACATAATCTTATAGGCATCTGGAAGGTAACAGCGAATATTCTCCATCTGAGCAGGGTCTGAGTCACAAATTTTGTCATCTGTTCTCCCATAATTGGCACTTTCAATCATGATAACATCAGTTCCTGGACACCGAAGTTCTATTGGATAGCTCTCACATGACAGTTCCCTCCTAACAACTGCCATAGGGATTGGAGCACGACTAAAGGCTGCAAGGAAATAAAACATTTTTAATTTTAGTGACATTTCATAATTTCATTTCATAATTTTAAATGGACATATGTATAAATAGCAGGCAAATATATGTAGGCAAGCTTCCTACCTTTTGCCAGCATTTGCCCTGTATATTAAGGGAAGTTATACATTTCCTGAGATGCTGAATGTGTAGTTAACCACTTGAAGCCCAGAGTGTTAAACCCCCTTCCTGTCCAGGCCATTTTTCAGTATTCAGAGCTGCATTACTTTGAATAACATTTATTCAGTCATGCAACGCTGTACTGAAATTAATTTTATACCATTTTTTGGGGATATATAGAGCTTTCTTTTGTGGTATTTAATCACCACTGGGGTTTTTATTCTTTACTATATTATGGAAAAATTACCCAAAATTTTGAAGAAAAAACTGTTCCCCCTACATTAAATTATGAAACATTTATTACTACCCAATTTTTTTGTAAAATATAAAAGACGGGGTCACGTCGGGTAAATAGATACCAAACATGTCTACAATGCCCCAAATTGGCCATAGGCGATGCTTTAAAAGCTTTTATCGCTCATCAGTTTAGTGTTATCAGTGATAGATGGCCCTAAAATTATTGCTCGCACTCTGACATTGGTGGTGAAGTGTAATATGTGCAGAGGAATTGTCGTTTTCGTGCGTTGGCACACCCGACGCGTATTTATGTTTATGTGTGCGTAAATGTGGGGGGGGACATAAAACATTTAAGTTTTTTTTAAACTTATTTATATGTAACTTAAGGAGG
>NW_017308046.1:185282-214784 GCF_000935625.1 Nanorana parkeri
AAAAAAAAAGCCGTATATTTATGGCGCCCTGCTCATAGGAGCTTGCTGTCCATCCGTTTTTTTACAACAGGTGGACGGCAATTGGTTAAGTAAGCACGATGGGTCTTTTATAAGAACTAATTGCAAATATATAATAAAATCAGTAACTTGTAAATTGCAAAAGTGAATGTGAAAAAAGAGACCCAAAGTGGCTTGTAACATTTGCTGTATTGTAACTACACATTTTTACTGAGACTTAGATTTACCACTGAAGAATTGGAAATCCAAATATAAAACAAATGGGAAATGCATAAATGGGAAATGCCCCAAAAGTCAATAGATGGCAATTGAGCAGGGTAGTGGTCATTCACTGCTTCAACAGACCCTTTCACCTTGCCCATTCAGGGTATAACTCTTATTTTAAACATCAGGTGGCCGGACCATTTTTACTATTTTTTACACAGATTACATATTTTAATTACAAATAGAAACGTTTTGAAAAACCTCTAACCTCATCGCCCTCCGAATCATATACTGTATTTTCTGAAAGCGCAGGTCTGGTAGAATTGCAAGACAGCTCTGTTCAATCTACACATTCCACTGTAGTTGTGTAAATATTTAATTATATGTAATAAAATATTTTTAAATAGTTGTGTGCACATACAGTAAATGCAACATCATTTTAAAAAATCCTACTAAAAATAAATCATATACTGTCAGTTACACTGACTTAAATTAAATAACACTTATGTATGAATGTTATATTGTGTGTTTTTCCAAAACAGTGACAATTGTAAGGCAGTAAATTTGCAACTTACACCAAAAGCATTCATTATTTTTTATATTTAGTATTAAGTTAAATGATGATCCCACAATTTTTTCATAGGGCACCATTCACATTATGCATTGCATTAACACACACACACACACACACATATTTGTATGTAGTGAAGCACTGTATTTAAAGTAGCCCATTCATTCTGAATGGGCTGGCAGCACACCTAACGTATGAAAAAAGGACATGCTCAATGTTTATCAGCGTAGTGTACCACAATGCACATATCGATGCAAGATGTGTGCATTATGGTAAATGCAAAGTAAAATGCATCTTTACTGCACATTATTGCAATGTGTGTGTATAAATGGGCCCTAAACTTTTAACATGTGTGGTGATGCCCAATGTGTGTATTTTAATCTGCATAATAACTGTGCATAAGGCCTTCTTCACGCCCGTACATTTCCTTGTAGTCTGTTAAAGTGCAATGTTCTGCAAATTAATATGTGTTGTATCAAGGCAAAGAACAAAAAACGGAACCATGTGTACAATGAAGTACGAGTCTGTCAACACCTACCGTAGTGTGCGTTAGGGTGCCAAATGCACATAACAGAGTGCCATATTTTGAGGTAGTGTGGAGGTAATGTGACATGTAATTAAGTGAAGTAATAAAGCCAAATAAATAACTTAATAAATAAAACTCTGGAAAAATCCCCCACACACAATGATCAGTAAGGTCTTTTTATTGCATGTTATTGCAACACATAAGTATGAAAAAGACCTTACTGATTATTATGTGTGTGGGGGATTTTTCCAGAGTTTTATTTATTAAGTTATTTATTTGGTTTTATTACTTCACTTAATTACTGTCACCAGGGGGCTAACAAGCTAGCAATGAAACTAGCGGCAATAGGAGAGAAGACTGATCTTATTGCAGACTAAAGAAGAGGATTAAGCATAGCAGCAGTAGCTACAGGAGGGAAGGGGGAACTTTTTACTTCTGTAGAAATGATGGGGTGGCTGGATAGTTGTTCTAATCACTTCTACTGCAAGTTCATGGCTCCCAATGAGCTTCTCTTAACCCTTGTGACTGTCATCTGAACCAGTCTATACCAAGATCACGGCTGCTGTGGAGTGATCACCGGCAATGATAGTCCACATACAAGCAATCTGGCACACTGGAGCGCATTGCATTGCAGTACTGTGCGTTCCAGTGCAGGTGATCACACTGCGGCTGGGAGGCACGTTTGGGATGCCACTGAAATTAATGGCACCACAACACACATTCCAGAGCAGAATTTTTAGGCCGAAACCAAAAATTACGGTTGCCACCTTATATAAATATTATAAATGCCCGGTCATACGTTTAGAGTTAGCCATGAAATTGGGCTTGAGAATGATTGCTCTCAATCCGGCGAACACGGCAATACCTGACATGTGTAGCGCAATTGTCATTATTCTATGTAGGTGCACCCGACCTATGCTTCTGTTAGTATACGGGTGTTCGCAGGGTTGGGGGACTCTAAAAATTTTTGGGGGTATTTTTAATTTCAATACGTTTTTATTGAGCATTTTCAGCGATACAAAGAAAAGGTATTCAATATTGAACAGCAATTCAGGTCTATTTAAGACCATAAGGACAAACCATAGGAAGAAAGAAAGATATATGTGGTGAGCCACTACAATCGGAGCTACCACCCCGTGTGGAAGTCCTGAGAAGGTCCAGGGACCTGACCATTTTGTGCAATGCGTAGATTCATAGCACAGAGTCATGTCATTGTGTCGTTGCAGATTGCGAGCACCCGTTCGTATTCATAGTGTAGCCTCAATACCTGTAGGGTCTCTGAGACATTAGCTGCTTGCAAACCATTCCAATGTCTTGAAACTGTTAATTTGGCCGCTAGGAGGATGTGAATCACCAGCGTTCTGAGGTGGGTAGGGAATTGGTCTATACCTAAGTGAAGGAGAGTCAGGTGGGGCTTGGGAGCAGAAAGGAAGCCAGTCACTGCAGATATTATTTGAAACATCCACCTCCAAAAGCTGGTAAGGCATTTGCAGGTCCAGTAGGTGTGTAGCAGTGTGCCCGTAAGTCCACAGCCTCTCCAGCACTCCGCAGAGGAAGCCGGAGACATGTTGGCTAGGCGGGAGGGTGTCAGATACCATCTGAGCAAGGTTTTCTGAGCCAATTCCCACATGTCTACACACCTATAAGCCCTCCAGGTATCTCTAAAAGAGAGCAGCCACTGATCCTCAGAGTACGTGGCTCCCATATCCCGCTCCCAAGTCTTGATGGGAGAGGTTTTCTCAAAATGTTGCTTGTTGTGGAGGAGTAGATAGAAAAGCGAGATGCCTTTATTTTGGGGAGCGGTGGATGTGAAGTAGGATAATGCTTTAAAGGGGAGTTTGATGTGAAGATTTGTCTTGTAGCGGAGAAGATGGGCTATTTGCATATAACAATAGTATTCTCCCTGAGGGAGTCGGACTTGGGGAGAGATCTCCTGGAATTTTTTAAGCAACCCCCCTTCCGTAATGTCGGATAGGGAGGTTATACCTCTATCTCTCCAGGTTTGTAAGGAAAGATTTGGGATCACAAGTTCCAACGAGGAAACCGGTACTGGAACAGTTTTCAGCGGGGGTGATGGTTTTGTATGGGAGCGGATTCCCAGGCACGGGACATTAGCTAACGAAGCAGGTCGTTACCGGGGACCATGTCGCTTTCTATGTTTACCCAATGTTCATCGGTGGGGGGAGTGAACCAGCTTTTGAGGTGAGTCAATAGTGTGGCTAGGTAGTAATCTGTAAAGTTAATATATCCCATTCCCCCCACTGCCCTGTGTTTAATAAGTAGCGAATGTGAGCTTCTAGCTCTCTTGCCCTGCCACACAAAGTCTTTGAGGCAGGGCTCTCAAGTACCATCGGGGGATTGCGATAGGCAATGTACGAAAAAGATATAAGAGTTGGGGCAGGAATATCATCTTAAAAGATGCCAGTCTCGCAGACCATGAGAGAGTTTTTTTTACCTAAAGCTACTAGCTCCTTCCTAAGCCTCTCCAAAAATGGGGGAAAATTATGTTGGAACAGCTCAGAGGTAGAACTGGGTATGGTGACGCCCAGATACACAATGCCCGGGTCAGGCCAGTGGTATTCCGTTTGGGTTTTTATGGGCTGTATGGTCTCCGCATCCATCCCTAGATTCAAGATTTGAGATTTGGCAACATTTACCTTATAATAGGACACAGAAGCATATGTGTGGATAACACAGGAAACTTCCCTCAGGGAAGACACCGGATTCGTTAACATTAATAGGACATCATCTGCGAACAAGTTGATCTTATGGGAGTAGTGCGATATGGATATTCCTGATATCTGTGGGTTCATTCTGATTGATTCAGCGAAGGGCTCTATGGATAAGTTGAATATCAGGGGTGAGAGGGGGCATCCCTGCCTAGTGCCATTGGTAATTTGTAACGGACTTGACAGAGTGCCAGACGTGAAGGGCACGAGTAAAGGGCTGTTATAGCCAAAAAGATATGGCCTCTGAATCCAAATTCGGTCAGAACCTGGTGTAGGTATGACCAGGGGACCTGGTCGAACGCCTTCTCTGCATGTAGCGCAAGAAGGGTCCCCAGAGGCCCTCGCCCGATGAATGATGTTAATTACTCATCCCGTGGCATCAGGAGCTTCACGTCCCTTAGTGAACCCCGTCTGGTCATGCTTGACCAGCATTGGAACTACATCTGTTAGAAGTTGTGCAAGGAGTTTGGCATACATTTTAAGGTCGCAGTTTAACAGGGATATGGGGCTAAAATGTTGGGGGGAATCCGGTGTCTTACCTGGTTTAGGTATAGTTACAATGAGGGCTTTCAACATTTCTGGAGGAAAAGACCCGGAGGCAGCAGCAGTGTCGAACGCCTTCAATAAAAATGGGTTCAGGGTTGTTTGGAAGATTTGGTAATATTCGTTGGAAAACCCATCTGGGCCTGGGGATTTACCTTTGGCATGGTTTTAATAGTATTCGCTAGTTCGGTTGGGGTGAATGGAGCATTGACCCAAGCAAGCTGAGATTCCGTGAGTTTAGGCAGGCGCAGGGACTCTAAAATATGTTAAGATATCCGAGGTCGTGGGTTGTGAGATCGAGGTGTCGTCCTTGAGGTTGTACAATTTGCTATAGTACAAGCTAAAGGAGTCAGCTATGTCTTGAGGATGCCAGACTTTGTGGTTGGAGACTGGGTGGAATAGGTACAGTATCTTGATGAAGTGCAGGCCTGTTTGAGGGGGGAGGTGTCATGCGTGACGCTGACCAGACGTGAGTAAGGGGAACGCCGATAAGAAAGCTGACGGAGCGGCATGAGAGAGCTGTAGCGTTACTAATCTAAACAGACCCCCTAGAGAGATGAGAAAGAAAAGCCAAACGAAAAATGGAGCTAAAAGTGAGGGAACTGGATCCCTGAAAAGATATCTTACAGCGGAGAGGATACGGCCTAAACAGAATCTAGATGAAAGGTTCCAGCGGCTGGATACTTCAGATATGCTGCCTTCACACTCAAGCTCGCCGACACAAGGTTCAGCTGGAATGCCATGTGAATTAGACCCAGCTGTATTGGTCTCGAGGGAGACAAGTGTGGAAACAGGAGGGGACTCGCAAGATCTGCCTACTAAAGCAGACATGGCCCAAATTTTGCAAGCAATGGAAAGATCAATAAAGCAAGATCTTAAAGGTATGAGAACAGATCTAACATATTTATGGAGGCGAGTTGAAGAGATGGAGGGAAATATGGAACAGCATAATAAGGCTATTCAGGATATGCAAGAGACACATAAAACAAACTTGCAATACATGAGAGCAACCTCATATAAATTGGAAGATTTGGAAAATAAAGATTGGAGGAACAATTTGAGAATAAGGGGTTTGTCTGGAAGTGTCTTAGATGGAAAACTGAAGGACGCTATGCAGGGTATTTTCTGTTCAATTTTAAATAAACCAGAAGTGACCCCACTTCGCCTAGATCGAGTGCATCGGACAGTACGCTCCAGAGGTATGGCATTGGCATATGTCGTATTTGTAATATGTAACATATCGCATATGTAATATGTCACTTTCATTATTATGAAGATAAGAAAGACGTTGTACATAATATCCGAGAACTCCCACATATTAATTTTGAAGGTGTACAGTTGCTGATATTCCAGGATCTAGCAAGAGAAACATTGATGAGACGCCGGGCTCTAAAACCGTTGTTAAATATTCTTAAAGCGACAGATATATCGTATAAATGCGGTTTCCCTACATGTTTGATTGCTAGGAAAGATGGACAATCGTATTATCTCCGCTATTATGAAGAGATGGAGAGGTTTTGTAATGGACTGGGAATTAAGGCCCCAGCACTACCTGGACTGGAAAGTGACATTTTAACCTATACCCAGTTATCAGATAAGAAATGGCAATCACTTTCAAAAAAAAAAAAAGATAATTGGAGAATTTATTGCTAAATATTATATAAATGATCAATGTAATGATTATTATTTATCTGTTTGTCTGGAAATAAGAAGATAGCAAAGTAGGAGAGTATAGAAAGTAATTTGAGAGTAACGCTAATTTGGTTTTTTTGGTTCCTCTACCTATTACCCACCCTCCTCCCTATTCTTTTTTTTTTTTTTTTTAAGCCGCCCGAGAATAACAACAGGCTTCAAGGCAAATTATCCCTTAGCAGTGATCTGTTTAGTTTCATTGAACATTGGACCCCCTAATATTGGATAGGGTCCCCCAATGGATTTTAATCTTAATTGGGGAACTAATTGCAAGGCAATGGTGCTGTGTGGAGGGATGTGAGATAATGTATTGTCTGTGTAGGTCATTTGTTTTCTTTGTTTTTTTTTATGTTTGTGTTTAACCAAGAGCCATGCCCTGAGACAAAAATAGAAATATATTGTATGGTAAAATAGATAACAAATGTGATAAATGCTGTTAAATGGGATATCTTATAATGTGAAGGGATTGAATTCTAGTGGTAAAATACATCAATTATATAGTGAATTGAAGAGACATGCAGGACACATAGTGTTCTTACAGGAAACCCATTTGACCCATGATACTACTACTAGATTATATACAGGTTGGCATAGTCAATGGTACTATAGCCTATCCGATACGAATAAAGCGAAAGGAGTGGCTATAGGAATCCATAAGAACATACCTTTTCAATTAGAAGATATGGTGGTGGATACACAGGGGAGATATCTATTCTTGAAGGGTTGCATAGGCAGGGTGAAATGTACGTTGATAAACATATACTTCCCTAACCAAGGTCAGGCCCAGTTCCTATCCCAACTTTTTTCACGCATTTTGGATTTCATATCTGGAATAATTATAATGGCGGGAGATATAAATGTGGCCTTAGAACCTAATTTAGACACTTCAACAGGAAGATCAAATATATCATTTAAACAGCTATCAAAGATAAAAAGCATCTTACATAAAATGCAACTTATTTTAACTTATTTAAAAAAAAAAAATGCAACTTATTGATACCTGGAGACTAATACACCCAAAAGAAAAAGATTATTCCTATTCTTCTACGGTGCATAATGTTTACTCAAGATTAGATGTAATTTTTTTGAATCACCATTATTTAGACTGTTTAAAAACAGCCTCTATAGGTGAAACCACTATGTAGGGCCATTCTCCATTGAAAACTGTTATAGACTTAGCCCTATCCCCAACTAAAATGAGCTCCTGGAAATTAAATGAGTCTCTGATACAGTGTACAGCAGATGTGGAAAACTTAACACAGGAAATAAAGTTCTTTTTTAATTTAAATGATTCCAAAGAGATATCATTAGCAACTCTCTGGGAAGCACATAAAGCGGTTATAAGGGGAAGATTAATAGAAATGGGAACAAGGCGTAAAAAAGAGAGTGAAAAAATAGAAAATGCATTAGATCAGATTAAAAAATTAGAAAAAGTACATAAACAATCATTGTTGGATGGACAATTGCAACAATTATCAACGAAAAGAGAAGAACTGAAACAATTACTAAACATCAAAACTGCCCAGAAGTTTCAATGGATATCCCAGAAAAAGTATGAATGGGGGAACAAACCAAGTAAAAACTTAGCTAGGACATTATATCAGAAACATAATACCACATTTATTACTAAGATAAAATCTCTAAAGAACCAGCAGGTTTATACTGCCAAAGACATAGCTAAAGCTTTCAGAGAATATTATATGTACTTATACAACGTGAGTACACAAGGATCCCTTAAAGACAGGAAAACATCAATATTATCATATCTACAAAGAGCAGGTGCACCTTCTATCCCGGTAAACTCCTTAATTGCTTTGGAAAAAGAGATGGATGTGAGTGAGCATGAGCAGGCCCTCGCTAATATGAGCAGGGGGAAGGCACCGGGACCAGATGGTTTTACAGTAGCTTATTATAAGGCCTTTAAAAAAGACCTTTTACCATACTTATCTAAATATGTTAATTTTCTAATACAGGAAGAACGGCTACGATCAGAGATATCCTTAGCTCACATAGTGGTGATACCAAAACTGGGAAAAGATCCAATGTGCTGTGGGAGCTATAGGCCTATATCACTATTAAATACTGATATTAACCCCTTCGTGACTGACGACGTACAGTGTACGTCGCCAGCATCGGGGCTGTTTAAACAGACTAACAAAGGTACCAGCTACCCGACTTCTACCGATAATTCCACAATATATCTCACTAGATCAAACTGGATTTGTCTCAGGTAGAGAGGCCAGAGATAAATCCTTGAGAACACTGGCAATTATGGAGTTTGTACAGAGGAACTCCCAGCCCACGATATTTTTATCTATAGATGCAGAAGAAACATTTGATAGAGTGGCATGGGATTTCCCTCTGGAAACTCTTAGATTTAATGGGTTAGGGGACAAAATGATGGGATGGATCTCTGCAATACATAGTAACCCCACAGCACAGATACGGGTAAATGGAAATCTAAGTGAACCCTTTAAGATAGGAAACGGAACCCGACAAGGATGTCCCTTATCCCCTATATTATTTGTAATAACATTGGAACCATTCCTTTCTTATATTAGACATAAACAAGATATACATGGAGTTATAGTGGGACGGGAAGAGCATAAATACGCTGCTTTTGCTGATGATATCTTGTTCTATATTCAGCAGCCTCATAGTTCTATACCAAATATATTGTCAGCTTTGCAGGAATATGGGGATCTATCAAATTTTAAAATAAACACTATTAAATCAGAAATCCTTTATGTAAATATGAAGCCCAGAGAGGTAAGAGCATTGAGACCAAATTTCGAGTTCCAATGGAAAGATCAGCTTAAATACTTAGGAATATATTTTACAACTAATTTAACAGATTTATTTGACAGTAATTATATGACCCTATTGAACACAATAGGAACAGATTAGACACAGTGGTCGATTCTATCCCACTCATGGATAGGGAAAATTAATGTGATTCAAATGAATATACTACCAAGGTTTATTTTTCTATTTCAAATGTTACCAATAATGATCCCACCACAATTTTTTAGAGTGGCACATTCGATTATTGCTCAATATATATATATGGGGGAAAAAGAGAGCTAGGATCTCCCATACAACCCTGACCAAAACTAAACAGCGGGAAGTTACGCACATGCGTTTATCTAGTTGGTATTCTTTGCACATTGCATCACATTGATTCACAGTTAATATTTAGTGCATTTGATTTTTCATTATGGATATTTTGTAGCAATTACATTTACACTAAGGTGCATGTTATATACATGCGTTTCTTTTTTGTTTTGCACTTTTTACACATTGTATCACATTACTCCAAGGTCAGTATCTACTATATCTGACACTTTGCGGTCTCATTCACACAGCGCGGCTTTTACCATTAATTTCATACGTTATATCTGACCACACAGATTTCAGCTGCTGCTTAACTTGATTAGAGTGGTGGCGCAAGGTTTCACATTATTCATTTATTTATTTTAGTTTTTGTTGTCTTGTATGAGATTTATAGAGGCACGCTGTGTAGATCCAGAGTATAGGAAAATATTAGAAAAGATGCTTGATTTAAGATGGGAAGGGGTGCGTATGGGGGGAGTCGGGGAGGGAGAGAGGGAGGGGGAAGAGATAGTACACATGAAATCACACAGGGAGCACAGATAGAGATTAAAAGGGGGAAGTTGTTAAGACACACATTTATTTTTTGGAAGATAAAAAGATACGGGGAAGGGAATTTGAAGGGAATGATATTACACAGATATAATTTAGAATTGATACAATAATGTAATTTAGAGGAGGGAGTGATTGATGACAAAAGGCAACGAGTGTAGAAGAGAGGGGGTGGAAATAATTAAATTGTTAAGACACACATTTACATTTTTGAAGAAAAAAAAGGTATGGGTAAGGGAAAATGATGTGAGTAGTGTCACACAGACATAAAGTAGAAGTGTAACATAAATAAACTAAATGAGGAAGTGATTAATGATAAAGGGGAATGGGAGGAAGAGGGGAGATAGAGATAACTGGAACACGTAAGAAATAAGGAGATAGACACAATACACATAGTGGTAAATATAGGGAATAATGAGGAGGAGGAAGTGCAGTTAGGGGGGTGTATGTATGTATTAAAAATATTTAATATATATTGAAAAGAAAAAAAAAGAAGTGCGGGCCTGTTTAAGTCTACGGGCCAGAAGTTTACCAGCTGTTTTAACGCAAGAATAAAAGTGAGCCTTAAACCTAAAAGAGCTCACCTCGAACTGGTCTGTTAAGAGCAACCTCAGTTAGAATCTCAGCCTTTTCAGGGTGGATATGTGTTGTGGGTCAAGGCAGGATTTGTTTTGGGTATCTAGGGACCGAATTTGGGTTAGAAGGTGGTCGATCCTCTGCTTACCTAGTCTCCTCGCTCTGGCTCCCATCTTCATGACGAGGCCCCGAATGTAGGCCTTATGCGTGTTCCACAGGTTGAACGGGTCAGGTGAGGTCGGTGCGTTAAGCTCTAAAAATTCTTGTAGATATTCCTTAATCTTTAGGAGGTTTTCGGGGTTGAGGAGCAAGGAAACATTGTTGCGCCAGATGTATGTCGATGTGGAGGGTACGTTTTCCGAGAGGTGGATGGTGACCGGAGCGTGGTCAGACCAGGTAATGTCGTGTATAGTAGAACGCAGTATTCTAGGAAGAAGTCCTCTGTCCACTGCGAATAAGTCAATCCTGGAATAGGAGTTATGAGCTGATGAATGGAATGTGAATGGAGTCAAGCTGACGATCTGGTACGAGGTTGAAGTCTCCAGCGACTAGAAGGGATCCCTTCTGTATGGAGGACGTCTTTTTGAGGACCTTGGTCAAAAATCGGAGCTGGTGGGTGTTTGGTGCGTATACGTTGACAATGGTGTATTGGACCGAATTGATGGAGCAGACCAAAATAATGTATCGTCCCGCCCCATCGAAAACAGAGTCAAGAAGCGAGAAGGAAACAGTGTTCTTGATTGCAATAATTACTCCAGCCTTCTTTCGTGGCCCATTGGCACAGAACACGTGAGGAAACATGTTGTGGGAACACTGCGGGTGTTGGCTAGAGCAATAATGGGTTTCCTGAACACAAAGAATATCTGCTTCTAGGGACACTGCTTCCTTCCATAGAGACTTTCTCTTGGTCGGGTGGTTCAGGCCTTTGGCGTTGAGAGAGAGAAGTGTAAGACTCATGTTTTCCGGCAGTAGCGAAGGATGTCTATATCAGGTAGAGTCTACCAAAAGAGTAAGTAGAGGGTCCTTTGGTGCTTCCAATCACAGGTAGTGAAGGAACGTAGTGACAGGTAGTGCAGAAAGAAGAAAAACAAAAACAAAACAGTTTGTGGAGCGATAGGTCCGTAAAAATAAGCGTTTCCAATAATGGAACTAGAGGCAGTATCTGATACTGCGCATTGGTGGGGGTTAAAGTGTGTGGCCATTACAGACGGCGGATCTGAGGTGGAAAGGGCCTTCCCGACCACTTAGGTAGGTGTGGTGGATTTGCGCTTCCGGGCCACCAGGTTCCAGTCCTCCCCCTGGTTCTCCGATGCATGTCGTTCTCTGTTTGGAGCCTCTGGGGCGGGGGAGATCCCCCATTGTCTTAGCAGGGCCGGGCCCTGGTCCAGAGAGACTATAGAGTATGTGGTGTCTTCCATGGAAATCAGAAGCTTGGTTGGAAAGCCCCAATTGTAGCGTATATTTTGGTTTCTGAGGGCCTTTGTGATCGGCAGTAGTTTCCGGCGGAGTGAGAGAGTATGTTGCAAGAGGTCCACATATAGCTGTAGTTTTGCATACTCTGTCGACCTGTGAGGAAAGCCATGTTGCTTTCATGATTTGGGCTTTGACATGATAAAAGTGGATTCGCATCAGAGTGTCCCGTGGCAGCTTGGACAGTTTAGGCAGCTTATGGATACGATCGATGACTAGGTCAGAGTCTGAGAGTGTAGGTAAAATCGCCTTGAACAGTGTCTAAACGTATCCAGCTAGGTCAGGTTGGCTGATCGCCTCAGGGATGCCCCTAATCTTAAGGTTGTTTTCTGCGATTGCGATCTTCCAGATCTGCCATCTTAGATTTAAGCCATACTATGTCTTCTTCCCTGTCATTATGGGCGTCCACTAGTTCGTTGAAAGTAGAGGCGAAATCCCCCAGCTTCTCCTCAATATGGGAAACTCTGCCGACCACCTCCTGCACTTCTGCTTTAAATTGCCTAGCAAGTTGTTGCATGTCAGAATGGATAGTGCTTCTCAGTGATACTAGCATATCCTTCAGTGCAGAATTTGACAGTGGCTTATCAGAAGTTGTTTACGAGTTGATGGGTGTCACTATCTCTCTGGTGGCATCCATGGACGGATGGATAGGGCTCTCTATCTCCCCCTGGTGGGCAAGTCCTGAGAGCCTCTGCCTTGATTTCTCTGGGCTGCCCGAGGCGATGAGACCGGGGAGAAGGATGGGCTCTGCGGCTGCCTAGGAGGCTTCATGGGACCTGGCTGTCTCCTACCTTCGGGCCGGTGTGCAGTGTCCGATTCACGGCCTCCTCCGCCCGCTGAGTGGGAGGTGACCGGCATGGAGTGCGGCTGGCCGGCGCCATTTTGCTGTGGCTTGCGGCCTGATGGCGTAAATAAGGCTGTAATTTTTTGTGGCAGGGCGCCCGCCGTCTGCTTGGACACGGAGCTCCGTCTCAAGCAGCCATCCGTCCCAAGCGTTGGCCACGCCCCCTTGGGGGGTATTTTTCATTGAATTCTATTTAACTTTTTATTACCTCATTGCTATCACAAGGGGGCTTGCAAGCCCCCTATGTGATAGCACATTGGATGTGACAGGTTCTCTTTAAGGTGACATTTTTAGACCCTTAGTGTCACCTTTCCACTTCACTGGGGAATAACAGCTACCTGCTGAGCCAGCTGAATGTCAACACAGCAGGCAATGGCTGGGAGCAATAGCCAGCCTGCTATTGGCTATTTTAGATTGCAATAGCCAATAGCAGAGGAGGGAACTGAAGTAGAAAGTTCTCCTTCAGGTCCTCCTCTGCTGACTGACAGGAGGCACTGGGTGGGTGCAATAGCCAGCCTAAAATTGGCTATTGTAATTTAAAGTAGCCAATAACAGGCTGCATATTGCTCTCAGACACTGAAGGGAGTTTTGACGCCGGCTTTCTACCGCCTGCAGAAGATGGGGCACGGGGGGGAAGCAGGGGGCATGGGGGGAGCAGCGGAAGAACAGCTGCAGCAGCGGAGGAACGGGGGCAGCGGGGTAATGCGCAAAGAAACAAAGGGGGTTAACTCGTTAAAAGGTAACAAGTCAGTAGCGGTCAACTGAGGGATCCGGACAAGCAGCTAATATGCAAAAAATTTAATTTATTAGAAAAATTCATAGAAACAACATACAATAAAGATAACACCTTCAAAACATCTCTCACCATTAAAAAACTCTTAGGTTACAGACATACATAAATAGTTGCGGATCGATCCTCGTAAACAATTTACCCTAAAGACCCTCTGATACAAAGAGAGAATGTTAAGTACTTCTGCCTGTTATCTTCCAACTGGGCTCCCTGTAGAACAACCCTGTATTATGCACTGTTTACCAGTGAGGAAGTCTCGTTCTCAGTTTACAGAGTGTGCTTTTCTTTAGTTTGATCACAGATTTTTTTTCCCCTTAAAGATCCTTTTTACACTCGAAAATTCCTTTGTATTCGATATTAGTGTCACCGGCACACTGGCCGCATGAATCATTGATTCCTTCTGTTCATAAATAATGAACTGTGACCACTTAAGATTAATCAAACGTGTAACTGTTCCTTTGTTTAAGGAGAACAGGAGAGATAAGTGGTCGTTTAGGGACGAGCTGTCACTGTATTGGACTACAATTCCCTTGGACACCGAATCACTTTCCTTTATCTTCAAAGAGATGTGAGGATTATCTTGCAAAACAGTGTCCTAAACGGACATATGTAACATAGTTCAATCACTCACGTTATTGGAGTTTCTCAAGGTCCAAACAATTTGATCCAGTGGTCCAGTTATGAAGGTGTATGTCCCATTTCTTCGAGGAGTATATCGATTTGGAAAATTCGTCTCCAAAAATAAAGTTGGAAACCGATTGATTGGTTAGCTTTCATTTTGCACAGTGCCACTGCAGCAGGGTAATGCAGTGGCACTGTGGTCCCCCCTCCCGCTGGTGCCTGTTGCAGCAGTCTGTGTTCCCGCTGCCTTTGCCGATACAGGGGGAAAGAGTAGCGGGGATTGAAAGGGACAGTGACCACTGCAGCCAGCACCAGCAGGGAAGAGTACAGAGAAACGGAGCGGCGGTGGCTTCAACTAATCAAACAATCAACAAATTGATGAGAATTGTTGACAACGATTCTCATTATCAATTATAATCCATTTAATCAATTAGTTGCTGTAGCCATACGACCGTCTACTCCAGGCTCCATTGTCCCCCATGTCCCCTCCTCTGTCTTCAATCGAAAGGAGATCAGCACACTTCCAGCTGTTCATCTCCCCTCTGATCACTGGACACGGAAGTGATGTGAATTACATCATTTCATGTGTCACTCTGTTATTTCCCCGGCTCCTGTGGCTGGAGAAGAAGCTAGGAAAATAGATTGCTGCTTCATCAGCTTTTTTGGGATCCCTTGGTGCCATTTGGGGTCTAATAGATAAATGGATAAAAGCGGTGTAGTCGAGCGGTGGATTCAGTCCCTCTCTTGCTGGGTAGTGCGGATGGAGACACAAGGGTAGAAAAGCCAGAGGGTGAGGTAAATTGGTAGGCAAGGGAGGGGTGAACTTCTGAAACTCACTGTTAGGATAGCGAAGGCAGGATGTCAGCGATGATGGTGTGGTCGATGTTGTGCCAGGATGGTGGTGGAGTGATCATCTAGGTGGCTGTTGTCACGGGGGTCCTGGTTGGAGATTCTGGCGACCGGAGCTGAAGGGTGATGTGGTGCCGACGAGAGAGCAGAGGGACGACCGGTGTTGTGCCTGGTAGGCCGTGGGGTGATCCTCTAAGTGGTGATTCCAGTGACCGGAGCAGGAGGACGATGTGGTGCCGACCGGAGAGCCGAGTGGCAGAGGAGCTGCCGGGATGTCACAGCGAACAGCTGTTGACGGAAGTGCTGTCTGTGGGGAGGTTGTGTCTCCAATGTCCAATGGGAGCGGAGGTGGAGTTCCAATGAGAATGGTGAGAGTGTTGCGGCGAGAGCCGTGTGTAACAGGTGGTCAGATGCTGCGGTGGAGCGCGGTGTCCAAGAGCGGATGCCCACACCATGCCCATGCTGAGAAGGAGTGTTCGGAACATTCATAAATGTTCAGGTCGTGGGAGTTTAAGCTGGCAACGCATTTCGAAGGGTAACCCTTCTTTTTCAAGCCAGTGTGCAGGGCTTACCTAGGGGGTTACATGCAAGCACTCACCCAGCCACAGGTGAGTCCATTACTTTTATTCCAGCTTCACTCAACCGCATTTATTGCGCCAAGTAGTGGTGCTTCCGTTTTCCAATTTTGTTTTTCATAGTAAACATGTTGGACACCCCGGTCCGAACTTAACGGAAGCTGCACACCCGCAATAAGAAAGAGAACCCCCCCGTTTGTAACCTACTCTTCAAAACCCCTCATGTTCCAGCCACAACCGGTGCACTCACCCAGCACATCTGGATACCTTCCCCTTTTCCCCTCCTTACCCCTGACGAGCGCTACACACGGGGCAAAACTCTTCCAATTTTTCATGTCACTGCTCCATCTAAGCTCTGAGACCAAACTACACCAGGTATTTGTGGCAGCTGTAATGTAGGGAGAAGTGATGAGGAACACTGTAGGGGTGAGTATAAGGAGATAGGGGGGTGACTTTGAACAGATCCTCTCACTTTACCCTCAATGGGAAAGGTGGCAGGATCTCTTTAATAAATATGCCCCTAGAGGCACATTCACACCAGTGCAGTGCGTCAGTGCACAAGCACATTGATACGTGTTAATTTGCATGTTAACATACGTTGCATTAAGACAGGCTATTAATTTGAATGGGCTGCTTAACACACCAATTTGCACCAAAACAAATATCTGGCTATACACGACACCAGAACAATGCACAAGATGGCAAGTTGCATTGGGGTACCATTACAAATATATTGCATCAAACGGACATAACATGCGATGCATTAACTCATGTGTTACTGCAACACAATAGCATGGTTGACAGGTTGCACTTTTATAATCATAACTAGCATAATACTTGACAAAATTTCATTTGAAGCACCTCTAGTCACTACCCTTTGGCTTCAAACCAGCATCAATTCTTGCACAAAGTCAGGGATTTTGTAGGATTAGAGTCAGGTGTATGATTAACCAATTACACCAAGCAGGTGCTAATGATCATCAATTTCATATGTAGGTTGAAACAGTTAAAAACAGAAACAACTGCACAGGAGGCTTAAAACTGGGTGAGGAAAGCCAAAGTCTGCTACTAAGGTGAGGTTGTGGAAGACAGTTTCATCTCACAAGTCATACACCATGGCAAGAATGAGCACAGCAACAAGACACAAGGTAGTTATACTGCATCGGCAAGGTACAGCATCTCCCAGGCAAAGATTTTTAAAGCCGACTGGTTTCAAGATGTGCTGTTTAAGCCCCTGTAAAGAAGCACAAAGAAACAGGCAACGTTGAGGACCATAGACGCAAAGGTCGGCCAAGGAAACTTAGTCCCTGTGCACACTTGGGCGTTTTGATGCTGAAAGCCTAAGCGTCACAATTCACAACACAAGAATTCCTATTCCTTTTTATGGCCCCTGTTCACACCTGAGTGTTTAGCAGCAAGCTGTCAAAACGCTAACGCTGGAAAAGGTGCATAAGCTTCTTTCAGGCAGATCCAGCACGCTTGTGCTCCATAGATTTCAGTGGAAAACACGCGTTTGTGGTTTTTGTGCGTTTTCGTGCAAAAAGAATCCGCGTTTTTTAATATACATTTTGGAAGACCAGCTGCAAAGCACACTGGGAAACAAAATGGATGATTCATGTCTGTCAAATTGCGATTCTGAGGCATTTATAAGGCTAATACAGGCTCAACCATGCCTGTAAGACCTGCGGAACCCCCTTTATAAAAACAGAGGAAGGAGGAGGCAGGCTTGGATGCAAATTGCTTGCCAGATTTGGCCAGAATAGGAATCTTTCCCTCCATCCCTGAACAGGCAAAGGTAAAACATGTGCATGTGACATGTGGTGCATCTAAACTTTGTTGCAATACTGTTGTAGCTTATGTTTCTGCTTGCTTGTGTTGTGGAACTACAAATCCCAGTATGCAGCTACCTCTGGGTGTCATGCCTGTTTCTTTTCTGGGTGTACAGACTTATGCATCACAGGACTTGTAGTTCCACAGCTGCTGAAAGGCTGTAGTTGTTAAGCCCTTGGTTAATGTGTAGGAGTTTATGATGTCAGGGACAGGACTTATTTTCATTGGACAACACTCAATACAGCCATATGCAGAAACACATCTATTTAGGGGAAACCGCGCATAAACGTGCAACACCGCGCAAAAAGCATCTAAAAATGCGCAAAGGGAAAACGCATGAAACGCACGGAGACGCTGACGCCTAGTTGTGAATGGGGACTTATTGCAGCAGATGAAAGACACGCCATGCCTACTTTCCTTCAGCGTTGAAAGATTTCCAGCAGTGCCATCAGCACTGAAATGGTGGAAGCCAGTGGAATCCATCTACTGAGAAGTCTGGCAAGAAGTGGTCATCATTGAAAAATTGCAGCCAAAAAAGCCGTACCTCCGACGTGGAAACAAAGCTAAGCGACTCAACTATGCACGAAAACATAGGAACTGGGGTGCAGAAAAATGGCAGCAGGTGCTCTGGACTGATGAGTCAAAATTTTAAATATGGTGGAGGTTGCTTGCAAGTCTGGGGCTGGATCAATATGTCCTCAATGCTGGGAAATACAAGCAGATACTTATTCCTCATGCCATACCATCAGCAAGGTGTGTGATTGGCCCCAAATGTATTCTGCAGCAGGACAACCACCCCAAACCTACTATTCTGACTCCGATTGTTGTGCTAGTGACTTATCCCTTGCTGAGACCTCTATGCCTGGCCTGTATAAACAGATACACTCACTGAGGACAATCCTTATCAGATAGCTGAACTCACCAATACATTTTCATCCACAAGGGTTGCTTTATTCTGTACATCAGACAACATGATACAGCAGATGAATGGTTGCGGTATTATGCGGTCAAAAGATGATACCTTCGTAGCGTACTATGTGGAATACATGTGTCCCTGATACATGTGGCCTGTTAGCCGCATCCATGACACAGGAAGTACTGTACTCAGGAAGAAGGGTGGAGCATTACATACAAAGTAAATGTGTTAATCAGGAAAGGGAACATGGAAAAACAAGTGCATTACCACAAAGGATCACTAGATGGCAGCATATAACTTACTATAGAATGTCCATAGGAAAATGGTTTAAAGAAAACAACTATATAAATTCTCATCTACAATATATGGGTTGGACTTGATGGACGTATGTCTTTATTCAACCCCAAATACTATGTAACTATAATGTAAATATTAACTGTGTAACAGCATACTCCCTGTCTGGCTTTATAAATGTCACTATATACACCCTAACAGTAATTATGCAAGTGCAAATAAACAACAGTGCAATTTGTGTTGTCTTGAACCTGAAAGACATAAAGAGAACGTGCATATAATGCAGCAACAACTATAATATAAGGCTTCAAGTGGTATCAATTAAAGTTCGAGGTGCTTCCTTCTTGAAGTCACAGTTGAGATCCAACAGCATACTTAAATAAGTTCAGTCTACAAACGGCAAGAGCAAAATAAGTCTTTACAGTCCCTTGTCTTGCAACTTTCACCTCCACCTTACGTACCTTACTGTCATCACTAGGAACGCTCTTTACAATAAGTCCCATAGGCCACTCGATTCTTTCGGCTCGCTGGTCCATGGGCAGGACAAGATCTCCAACTTGGATGTTAGGGTTCAGGCGTTGCCATTTCCTGCATCCTTGCAGAGTAGAAAGATACTCCATCTTCCAACGATTCCAGAAGCAGTTGGCAAGGTGTTGTACTCGCTTCCACTGGTCATAGCACAGATTTCCTGCTTTAATGTTTCCAGGTGGAACAGGAACAGACCCAGGTTTCTGGGTAAGAAGGGTTGGGGTCTCTGGATCTGTAGACACTGGCACAAGTGGTCTAGAATTGATTATGGCAGATGCTTCTGCCAGGAAGGTGGTTAGAATCTCATGGGTAAGTCTTGTGGAGTTCAAGTCCATAAGCATAGAGCCCAGTACTTTACGTGTGATGCCTATCATTCACTCCAATGAACCACCCATGTGGGAAGAATGAGGATTGAAAATCCATGCACAGCCTTTTTCAGCTAAAAGGTCTTGGAGTGGCCTAGAGTTAAGCTGTAACTCTCCACAGGCTCCAATGAAATTAGTTCCACAGTCAGATCTGAATGTCTTGACTGGTCCTCTGATGGCAAGAAATCGTCTTAGAGCATTGATGAAACTTGAGGTATCCATAGATTCTATTACTTCAATTTGTACTGCACGCACACACATGCAAGTGAACAGCACAGCCCATTGTTTGCTATTTGCTTGGCCACCTCGAGTTCTGCGGGCTGTTACCATCCATGGTCCGAAGACATCCAGACCAATATGAGTGAAAGGTGGGTCAGTACTTAAAGGAGAACTATGAGATGAGTGATTTCCACTCACCTCATAGTTCTAGCCGACCTATGACAATGAGACTGTCACAGGCCGGCTCAGTAGATCGGGAGGTGAGCGAACACATACCGGCTTCGCTCACCTCTCGAGGCATTTGGAGCTGAGAGGTCTCTGTGTCTCTATTAGCTTGTCGCTTAATGTTGAACTTCTGGAGCGAGAGGATCTAGAAGAACGTGCAGTGTGCTTGGTTGATGTTGATCTGTGAGATCTGGTCTCCTGCAGTTGAGCAATGTGGAGTGTTGGGGAAATTTTACTAGGATGTGCTTTAGTATATTGTAATATTGTCATCATGTCATCATGTCTCTCATTGTCTGGATTTCTGGGCCATGCTCGATTGGCGCGTGACCCGGATTTAAATCAGCGCTGAGTGTAAACCATTGGAGTAGATAACTTATGTGTGGTGGAGCAGTGTTTTCTTAGCGAGTGTGTGGACGCCAAGCTAGGGCCCCTGCGCAAAACGTGGATGTATTGGTTTGGCGTGTATACAACTTGCTTTGAAGACATAGTATTATTTAAGATACATATCTGCCTTTATGAAAGGAACGTGCGTTCGTATTTCTGATGCGTCTGATCAGCGCCCTGGAGATGGTATGGCATTGTCCCTGCAGATAAGCTTCCATTCATAGGAATCATAGTAACGTTATTGGGCATTGCTCACTGAGCAGTGCTGGATAAGGTTCACTCCAGTGGTAATGGGAGATTGTGTTTGTGGGTCTGGAAAGATGGCGGCTAGGAAAAACATGCGGCTGTGCACACCGCTTCTACTATGATACAGACATACACTCCCTTTTCTTTTGTGTACATGTGCTTTGTTGGCTGGCTATGATATGTTGATGTATTGAGGAAGTGATGTTGGTTGTTGACATCACTTCCTGGTTTCCTGTTTGACATCACTTCCTGTTTGACATCACTACCTGTCTGACAGCTATAAAAATAAACAAATACCTGTGCTGAGCGCTCCAAGAACGGAACCATCAGCATGAAAGCAACACCTGTGTCCTGACTCTACATGACTCTACAGGGGTACCTCCGGTCCTTGCACAAAAGAGCTTAATACAACTGTGCTTTTTATTCTTTGTGTTTGACATACTTTGCCGCACTTTAGTGCCGCATGGATTTGTGCGTTTAACCAGTTGACATCCGCGGTGTTAAACCCCCTTCCCATCCAGGCCATTTTTCAGTATTCAGTGCTGCGGTACTTTAACTGACATTTATTCCGTCATGCAGCGCTGTATGCAGTAGTAAAAAAACGGACGGACGGCAAGAGGTTAACCAAGCGAATTTCCATAACAGGTGTTCTGCCTTATACTGAGCATTTTGCACTAAGAGATCCCTTTGTTGGTTTAGTGCATCAGTCCTGGTCAGTTCTGCTAAAAAGTCCTCTATATTAGAGAGAGTCCTGCAAGAAAGCTGTGTATTTTGCAGACAGTCGCTGGTAACGTTCAAACGCAGCAGATAGGTGATCTATAGAGTCTCTTAATTCAGCTGGTTGATCATTAAAGTGTGACAAAACTGACATGCCGTGTGAAGCTCTGTCCCATAGGTCTGACAGATTGCTGGAGAACTCATCTCTATTGGCTTCATAGTTTTCTCTGAGTTTCTGTGTTGGTTTTATTGTACGTTTGGGTCTTACACTCTGTTCGGTAATATCTGCAGAATCAGCTCCCTGTACGTCTGCGGGTTCAGAGGTGTGATGTATCTGCGTTGGTTCAGCCATAAAAGAGTGTTCAGAGCCTTGTCTAGACATTTTTCCCGGTTTTGCAAAAATGGTACTGTCTCTTTAAGAAGACGAACAACAGCTTAAGCAGGTGGGGTAACACAGTTCAATGCAGAGAAACAGTTTTCAACATTCACAGATAAAATGCAGTAAGCTTGTGCGACCATGTGCTTTCACAAGATGGCGGATGGCACTGAGCTTGATTGCAGATTAGGCACACACATATACACAGCAGGCTGTAGAAATTCTATACATCTTTTGACTATTCTGACTCCGATTGTTGTGCTAGTGACTTATGCCTTGCTGAGACCTCTATGCCTGGCCTGTATAAGCAGATACACTCACTGAGGACAATCCTAATCAGATAGCTGAACTCACCAATACATTTTCATCCATTTATTCTGTACATCAGACAACAGGATACAGCAGATGAATGGTTGCGGTATTATGCGGTCAAATGATGATACCTTCGTAGCGTAATATGTGGAATACATGTGTCCCTGATACATGTGGCCTGTTAGCTGCATCCATGACACAGGAAGTACTAGACTCAGGAAGAAGGTTGGAGCATTACATACAAAGGAAATGTGTCATCAATCAGGAAAGGGAACATGGAAAAACAAGTGCATTACCACAAAGGGTCACTAGATGGCATCATATAACTTACTATAGAATGTCCATAGGAAAATGGTTTAAAGAAAACAACTATATACATTCTCAAAAAATTAAAAATGGAAAAGTGCACTACATGGAGTAACAGCTTCTAGAGATGTGGGCACAAATGGTTAAAAAAACAGTGTGCAAGCTCTATAAAGAACAGGGTGAGGAGCCCTGTATGGAGCAACAATACACAAACAAGTTTGAGAGCGCTACTACTGTATAGACACTCACGTTTGAGATGTCACTGTGTCTCAGGAAGAGATCCGCTGTAATCCCTGTGTAAAACGTAAATTGGCCAGGGTACAGGGTGAGGTGAAAGTGGGATGGATAGGTATGTGCCTGGATGGACCTAGGCTGGCCTAAAGCGGTCAAGTGCTAAGGGCTGTGCGGACTCAGCTGGCCAGGCTGAGCCGCAACAGCGTGTGAGGTATACGCTGAATGGATGTCAGCGCATCGGGCTGCTCGGGAGACCGCAAGTAGGTGCTAAAGTGCCGCGGTGCTGTAGAGTCAGCAGAATGCTCAGAGCCGTCTGTGAAGGCAGTGCTCTGTGTGTTCGGTAGCTACGCGTTTCGAGGCCCCTGCCTCTTTGTCAAGCCTGAATACGTGGTGAGGATGAAAAAGCGGGAAAGGTTCAGTCCTTTTGAATTTGACAGCTGGGAGGTGTCAAGCACCGTCTCACTGCTCTGATAGGTGGAATAATGGAAGGAGGGTGGGACTAGCTCGTTGCTCGTCTCCCTATGCCGTGAGCCCTCAGAGTGGATGGTTACGATCAGCAGGCAGAACAAAGGCAATTGAATGCATACATATGGGGATTATGGTGGCAGAGGGCAAAATACATATATATCTCATATCCTATCACGAATCTATATCTCCAGAGGGGCGTGAAGTGGGTGCATTGTAAGTTGAAGCCTCAAGGATAGATACATGTATATGTTTAATTCTGTGGACACAACTTAAGGGTGATGATAGAGGGCTGCAAAACGATGTTTAATGCATCCAGTACGAATAATAACATGTTGTTTTATTATTACAATTTTACTTTTTATTAAAAAATAAAAAAATGCGTGTGCCTAAAGTGCTAAGTACTAAAAAGTATCACTGGGCTCTAAAATTGAATATGAAACCAGAGTGTGTTTGGATCCTGTGATTAGAGGATGGTGTGGATCTCAATTTCCTCATTCAAACCCGTTGGAACAAGGGTGTTTAATTTATAGATCCAGTAGGTTTCTCTTTTGCAGAGAAGGTGGAAATGCTCAGAGGATGATAGGTGGGTTTATGTGTTCAATTGCGAACACATGTAGATCCTGTATTCTTTTCTGATGTTTTAACGTGAAATGGCGGGACACGCTGTGTTCAAAGTCGCCCTTTTCTATAATGCGTCTATGGTCCCCGATCCTGGCACGTAATTGTCTTATCGTGCGACCGACATAGATGAGACCGCAGGGCACTTAAGGCCGTAGACCATGTGGTCATGAGAACAAGTTATAAACTGTTTTGTAATATGAGGATTATGAAGATGATCATGAAATATTGTTTGCCCATGTTGGATAAACTGGCAGGTGAGACAGCTGGGTTTTTTACACCGAAATGTTCCTGTCCTGCTATCAAAAAGGAAGTGCTTTGGGCCTTGGAACAAACGGCTTGGGCTTACTATATTTTTGATATTTTTTGATCTTCTGAAGTTAATGGACGGATTGGGCCGTAGATTTGTCCCTAGCTTTGGGTCTTTTTGTAGGATATGCCAATGTTTCCGAAAAACCTTTTGGATAGCTGTGAAGCTGTTATTAAAGGTGGTGATAAATCTGATTTTGTCGACTTCACCGGTCTCTGAGTCTTCTTTCACATTTGAGTGACGGTCGGGTTTGGAGTAATTGGAGAACGCCTCAGCAATAAGATCTTCTGGGTATTCCTTTTCTCTGAATTTATCAAGAAGGAGTTGACTTGATGTGGTGTAATCCTTGTTTTGGGTACAACACACTGATTAATTTTTTGGACCTTGGTCAGACACATCCCCCAAAGATAAAAAGAAAAAAACACGAGAAGGGGAAACAGGAAAACATAACCAAATTCCCAAAAAAAGAAACAAACCCACCGAACAGGCAACTACCATAAAAATCTTCCATCTCTCAACCCATCAGTTAAATAAAAGTGAGACATCCTTACTAAGAAAAAGTTAAAATTTCGCCCCAGATGCCACACCAGACTCATTCACACTTTTCAAAGACCTCAACAGATTCATTAGACTCCTCACACTTAGGAGACATTACAGCACCCCAAAACCCTTCATCCCTTCTGGCACCAACAACCAGGCCTCGGCTCCTAACCATGAGGTCTTGGTAGACATGTTCGAGGAACAGGACGGCGATGTCCTAAACATGTTATATGAACTGGCAGACCTTGATCCTAATTTGGGCTAAGTATGTTGCGCTTGGTTTATGTGTTCCACCTCTTAATTCATATATATATAAACAATTGTGTTCTCTCATAGACCTTTGTTTAAGAAAGTTAATTACCAATAATAAAACAAATCGTGTCTCCTGTGTGAGATCCTGTTTCAGTATTTCATAGTGATTTTATAGTTTTTACCCGTGAGGGAGTGATTAAACAAATAAAACCTTAACTCGTGTATTGTTGTTCAATTTCTGCTACGTGATAATAATTTATGTGTGAAGAACCATACAGATATGATCTAAATATCAGCCGTATATAAACCCTATATAAATCAATTCTAAATAATGTGACAATTATATTAATAAATTATTGTTCAATTCGTGATAATAGTTTATGTGTGAAGAACCATACAGATATGATCTAAAAATCAACCGTATATAAAACCATATATATCAATTCTAAGTGTGACAATTATGTAGATTGCGTTAATCAATGTAAATATGAAAAGGTTAGTCAACAAAGGAAAAAATATTGAATAAATATTTTTTCCTTTGTTGACTAACCTTTTCATATTTACATTGATTACTCTCAGGTAACACCACTTACAAACCTCTAACCTCTGATCCAGTATCTGTTTTCTCCAAAGAACTCGATAATCTTATCACCACAGCCTCCGAGAGAGGTATTATCAATAAAAAAGAGAAATAATTTCTCAACCCGAAATATCCCAGTACATCCTATTTTTACCAACTTCCAAAAGTCCACAAGGATCCCATCAATCCTCCAGGACGCCCCATTATTGCCAGCACTAATAGCTTGACAAGCGGACTTTCTATTTACATTGATCATTTCCTTCAACCCATGTCATCCTACAAATGGGATCCGACTTACAATTGGATCTCATTATATGTCACCTCACTGTACACATCTATCCCTCATTCAGTTGGTCTTAACGCCTTGCAACACTTTCTAAATCGTCCATCAACTTCAGCCAACCGCAGTTTATCACAAACTGTACGGAATTCACCTTAACCCATAATTATTACTCCCCAGAAAGGAGAAATAACCCACAATTATTTCTCCTTTCTGAGGAAATTTTACTTACAAACCCAAGGGACAGCTATGGGCGCAAATTTTGCCCCAAGCTATGACAATCTGACGATGGGCCACTGGGAAGACCTCCATATTTGGAACAACAACCCATTTGCTGAAAGGCTAGTATTTTATGGAAGGTATATTGATGACATCCTGATCATCTGGGATGGCCCCACTGACCGTATTCCTAAATGTCTTGATCACTGTAATAACAACCAGTTCGGGCTGTCATTCACCTACGTAGTGAAAAACAAAAAACTATTGTTTCTAGATCTAGAATTATCCTTCGAAAACTTGGACATCATCACCAGTAACCATGTGAAACCTACAGCCGGGAACTCGTACCTCCACTATAAAAGTTGCCACCACCCTAGATGGAAAAAGAATATTCCCAAGAGCCAATTTTGTAGGCTAAGGAGAAACTGTACCCAAAACAAGGATTACACCACATCAAGTCAACTCCTTCTTGATAAATTCAGAGAAAAGGAATACCCAGAAGATCTTATTGCTGAGGCGTTCTCCAATTACTCCAAACCCGACCGTCACTCAAATGTGAAAGAAGACTCAGAGACCGGTGAAGTCGACAAAATCAGATTTATCACCACCTTTAATAACAGCTTCACAGCTATCCAAAAAGTTTTCCGTAAACATTGGCATATCTTACAAAAAGACCCAAAGCTAGGGCCAAATCTACCGCCCAATCCATCCATTAACTTCAGAAGATCAAAAAATATCAAAAATATAGTAAGTCCAAGCCGCTCGTTCCAAGGCCCAGAGGTCCGCCCAAAGCACTTCCTTTTTGATAGCAGGACAGGGACATTTCAGTGTAAAAAACCCAGATGTCTCACCTGCCAGTTTGAACACATCCCTACCCACCTATCGTCCTCTGAGCGTTTCCACATTCTCTGCAAAAGAGAAACTTACTGGAGCACTTTAGGCACACACATTTTTTTTTTAAAATAAAAAATAACATTTTAATAATAAAACAACATTTTATGGTTCGTACTGGATGCATTAAACATAGTTTTGCAGCCCGCTATCATCACCCTTAAGTTGTGTCCACAGAATGAAACATATACATGTATCTATCCTTGAGGCTTCAACTTACAATGCACCCACTTCACGCCCCTCTGGAGATATAGATTCGTGATAGGATATGAGATATATATGTATTTTGCCCTCTGCCACCATAATCCCCATATGTATGCATTCAATTGCCTTTGTTCTGCCTGCTGATCGTAACCATCCACTCTGAGGGCTCACGGCATAGGGAGACGAGCAACGAGCTAGTCCCACCCTCCTTCCATTATTCCACCTATCAGAGCAGTGAGACGGTGCTTGACACCTCCCAGCTGTCAAATTCAAAAGGACTGAACCTTTCCCGCTTTTTCATCCTCACCACGTATTCAGGCTTGACAATGAGGCAGGGGCCTCGAAACGCATAGCTACCGAACACACAGAGCACTACCTTCACAGACTGCTCTGAGCATTCTGCTGACTACAGCACTTTAGCACCTACTTGCGGTCTCCCGAGCAGCCCGATCCGCTGACATCCATTCAGCGTATACCTATCACTGCTGTTGCGGCTCAGCCTGGCCAGCTGAGTCCGCACAGCCTTAGCACTTGACCGCTTTAGGCCAGCCTAGGTCCATCCATCCCACTTTCACCTCACCTTGTACCCTGGCCAATTTACGTTTTACACAGGGATTACAGAGGATCTCTTCCTGAGACACAGTGACATCTCAAACGTGAGTGTACCTATACAGTAGTAGCGCTCTCAAACTTGTTTGTGTACCCTGTTAACCCGAAAATAAGACCTACCCCGAAAATAAGACCTCGTACTATTTTTGGAAATTGCTAAAATATAAGACCTACCCCAAAAATAAGACCTAGTTGAGACCATTCCCAGGGCCGGTGGTGGCATAAGGGGGAACTTGAAGAGCCGCGGGAGAGAATCAGCGGTGCAAACAAAGCCAGCGCTAGAGGGAGCAGAGCCGCATAAGCCGATGCTTCCTCTATAGCGCCGGCTCCTGTCACAGGCGGAGTGATACCAAATGCACTCCACCTGTGAGGAATCCATAGTGAAAGCGCGCTTTGCTCATTCTGGCCAGTGTTTGGTTACCAAATTGCTCTTGGAAAGGTACGGCACCCCTGATTGCCCTGATCACAATATTTTTGTACATGAATAAGTGTGGATTGTTGTACATTAAAAAAAAAAATAAGACCTACCCCGAAAATAAGACCTAGTGTCTTTTCTTGAGCCCAAAAAAATATAAGACAGTGTCTTATTTTCGGGGAAACACGGTATTATATAAATTCTCATCTACAATAATGTAAATATTAACTGTGTAACAGCATTCCTACAGCCAATGTCATTAAGCATTATCTACAGTGAAAAAAGAACAAGGAAGTGATGGTTTGGCCCCCACAGAGCCCTGATCTCAACATAATCGAGTCTGTCTGGGATTACATGAAGAGACAGAAGGATTTGAGGCAGAGACAGAAGATCTGTGGTTAGTTCTCCAAGATGTTTGGAACAACCTACCTGCCAAGTTCCTTCAAAAACTGTGTGCAAGTGTACCTAGAAGAAATGACACTGTTTTAAGGGCAAAGGGTGCTATTCACACCAAATTTTTATTTGGATTTATCTTCGGTTCATTTACTTTTCATTTTGTTAATTGATAAAAAAAAAGTAAGAATGCTTATTTCTGGAAAGCATTTTTTCACACCTGCCTAAAACTTTTGCACACATATACAGTGTGTGTGTGTATTTATGTATGTGTATATATACTGTATATATATCACTATTGTACTGATCAGCACTAAAGGGGGAGGGGTTTGTTTTGTTTTTTTAAACTATAGATTTAGGACACTTTTGTAACAGATCTCTCTGCCTCACTCCCCTCAGATCAGAGTGAGGAAAGAGCGAGGCAGAGACAGAGCTGACAGCAAGTGATTTACAAATCATTGGCTGTCACAATTTATCACTGATCAAGGTGACTGGTTATCACCGTGATAATGTGACTCAGAGTACTGCTTCAGTTGCCAGGCAAGTCCCGGAATCACAAAGCAGCAGCTTATTGCAGTTGGAAAAGGGGGGGAGGGGGGAGCTGGACCGCATGGAATTTATGATGTTCCATGCTGTTATAAAAAATTGAAAGCCGAGTCTGTTGACTATGGGATGGAACATCATAAAGGACTGAAGGGGTTAACAAACCTGCAGTTCAGTTTCACTTAAAATGTACTAAGGGGTATTTATCAAAACGGGAGCACAGAGAATCTGGAGCAGTTGCCATGGCAACCAAGTAGCTTCTGAAAGGAGAAGCTGATTGGTTACTATGGGCAACTGCTCTGGATTCTGTCAGCTCCAGTTTTCATAAATTCCCCCCACTGTGCATTAAAAAAAGCTACTAAGGGGGGGCGCTAGTGAGCAGCCAACCAAGATGGCCGCAATCTAACCTGGCTCCACTACACCCGGACACGAACCTCACGAGCTAGATACGTATTTGGTGCCCCACTACCTGCCTAAATAGTGGCACAACTCCATGAACGGTTGGAGATCAGAGACGAGAAGGAGTTACAACAATACCCGCAACCGTTCACGCAGGG
>NW_017308046.1:217923-220246 GCF_000935625.1 Nanorana parkeri
CTTTACTTTTTATTCAAACCCTCATGATAGTTTCTCCCGTAACGACCATATCTTTACTTCTCAGTCCTTCCTCCCTAGATAAAATCATCCAAAATATTATCTGTCCCATGGTCTGATCGTTCTCCAATTCTGCTTGAATGTGTGCCCCTAACATCTAGTCCACCCTCCTATACATGGCGCTTCATTCACTGACTCGGCGACGATCGTTTGGGAACACATTCTTCAATATTTTGCGGAAAATGGGGGGTCAGTAACCTCGCCAATTTCTCTTTGGGAGGCCCATAAGGTGACTCTGAGAGGAGATCTCATCCGCCTAGCCGCCAGCAGAAAAAGGGATAGGGAAAACAAAATCCAATCTCTTTATGCTGAACTAGAATCTCTAGACTCTGCCTGGAAAACCGCTCCTTCAGCCACTTTACGCAAACAAGTAGCCTCGGTAAAAGTAGAACTGAATCTCCTCCTTAACGACAAAGCCGAGAAGCAGCTCCGATGGGCAAAACACTCCTTCTATGCACGATCCAACAAACCAGGATCCATGTTAGCGAACTTATTGAATGCAAAACCTAGAGGAGCCAAACCTATTAAACTGCGGCTCTCTAACGGATCCCTGACGGCAAACCCCTCCCACATAGTTTCCAAATTTGCTCGCATCCTGCGCAATTTGTATAGCCCCCCATCTCAATTTGACATCCACAGGGCGGATTCTCTATTCACAGACTTTACCCAGGGCACCCTGTCTGCTTCCATGGTGGAGAGGATGTAGGCGGAAATCACCGAGGCGGAGGTTCTAGCAGCCATTAAGAGTATTGTGACCGGATGCCCCTAGGTCTGCCTAGGTACACTTAGTTTTCTTTTTCCGTTGGCCCTATTGGCCTGTTATAACAGTTTGGCACGAGTGGCCCTTTGGTTCTTACTAACCCCCTGGATTGTACCAGAGGGCAGATTTTGTGTTGCCCGAAGATCCGCTTGGGCTCGAAGCACGGCAACGGCCTGCCAACCACAAAGGCCGCCGCAACGAGGAATGGACGCCATCACTCCCCCCCATTTTTCATCCCTTGTTTGTGAATTCAGCGGGGTTGGATTTGTCGAGCTCCATGATATACTGCCTTTAGCCCACTGTCCCCAATTTAACCAACATCCCGTGGAAAGGCCTGCATTGGTCCCTGAGGTGGGGGACATTGTCGCCCTTCTCGCTGTGAAGTCCTTGGACATTCCATGTACAATCAAGGGTGGACACACATCGGGAACTTTCACAACTGACTTCTCGGTCCTACTGTCCAGTCATCGCGGGGAGAACATCTCAGGAAATTCCCCAGAATATGGTCCATGGGGACAGGAGGTGGCACCCTGGTTCCACACGGAAGAGGCCTGTTGCCAACAGGTCCCTTTGGTGACATGTAGAGCCGCTCCGGGGCATACTTGTCATTGTTATGTGATAGTTTTGATAGATACAGTTGAACAACCATAGGGGGGCAATACTCGATACTCAAACAGGAGTACTATGACGGATTACATTGTTGGCATATTGTTTGTGTTTTGGCGACATGTTTCCGCATCATTGCTCCTCACCTTGCTCATTCCTCTCCTCCCCTGGGCTTATCTACTCTCCCCTTACCCTACCTATATCCCTCCCTCCCTGACCCCCCCGACTCTTCCCAACTGGCATCCCCTTCTCTCCATTCCACCAGGTGACGCACGCCGTAGGCTGGCAGTGCCAAAATGTTTAATATCACGGTTTATAGCTTCTACGCACCGTTTACTATTTAAATTTATGTACTCTGTTAGCTAGTTCGTGTCTGGGTGCCCCAGGTACCCCCGCTGTCTGTAATGCTACTGAGCAATTATACCTGCAGACTTCTGCGGAAGTCTGAATGTGTTTCACATGCATATTGCTTGTCTTTTTTTGTCTTCTTATCTTTATTTCTTTCCCCCTTCCCTGCCCCTGTCAGATTCCCCCCCTTCCCCCTAGTGGCAGCGGAACCGCCAGCTCACAGATCCTACCTTATTCGCAGCATATCAGTCGGGCCTCCTCCTGGATGGTGAGTCAACTTCTTATCTATTATGATGTCTTCCTATAAAATTATAACCCACAATGTTCAGGGCCTGAACTCGCCGCGCAAGCGCAGGAAGGCTTTCGGCTATTATGCCTCCCGCAATATAAACATTGTGGGCTTGCAAGAAACAAAATTTTCTGATGCATCCAGGCCCAAATTCCTACACGCGGCTTATCCTCAAGTGTTTCATGCTACCTTTAGGGAGAAAAAGAGGGGAGTTCTCCTGGCCTTTCATCGTGCCACACCCTTCACATGCACAAAAGAAATAG
>NW_017308046.1:220277-225875 GCF_000935625.1 Nanorana parkeri
CACCCCCGTAATGAACCATACTCTCCGAGTATGGGATCACATCAAACATCAGGGAAAGCTAATCTCCCCCCATCTCCCATTAATGCCCATAATAGGCAACCCACTCTTTATGCCAGGAATGCAGTCGCCGGGGGCTTTTGCTTGGTGGAAGTCCCAAAACATAATATACCTGCACAACCTATTGCAAGATGGGCGAGTGCGTACCTGGGATTCGATAAGGGCAGACTCACATGCTCCCCCCTCAGAATTCTTCCGATACCTGCAAATCAGACATTGGGCGGGGTCTGTTCTCGCTAGCGGGGTGCCCACCACTCGCCTCTCCTTAATGGAACATATATGCTACCATACACCTTTGCAACCCAAGTTGATATCCATCTTATACTCCCAACTGAACTTAGCCCAGAGCAACTTAGTGCATAACTATGTCAGTGCTTGGGATAAGGATCTTCACGGGGTAGTTACTGAGGCAGAGTGGAAGCAGGTTTGGGCCTCGGCGGCGTCATGCACCATCAACATCACCTCACTAGAGACTGTATATAAGTCTATGATGCGATGGTACATGTGCCAGCCCGACTAGCATCCTCAACAATCAGCCAAATGTTTTAGAGGTTGCGATGCGAAGGATGATGTAATGCACATCTGGTGGACGTGTTCACCGTTTCTGGATCAAATCTTTCCGGTTACTGAACTCAATTCTTCAAACAAACATAAAAAGAGACCCGAGGTATGCCCTGTTACACCTTAAACCTCCAAACCTCACGATCTCTCAATATAAATTAGCAGTCTTTATGTTCCTAGCTGCAAAACAAACAATAGCACAGGTGTGGAGGAAGCAGCAGATTCCCTTTGATGGGGTTAGCAGACGGCTTGACTCATTCTTCATTAACGAAAAACTGTCCAGTATCCTGATGGACACTCAAAAGAAATTCCGGAAGGTCTGGGACCCCTGGTGGGCACATGCGCACCCAACCATTCCCCTCACGAGTCTTGCGTCACTCTAAAACGGACACCCTGACCTGGAGGCTCTGCTCCGCTGCCACAGATCCCTTTCCCCCTTCCCACCCAGCCCCTCTACTTCTTTCGATCTTCCTTCTTTCCTTTTATCTCTATTTCTAAGATAGGGTACTCTGGCCCTTTCAACAAGCATCTCAGGACGCTAAAGTTTATACGGCTTGATCTCTATGTTAACAGTTGAAACATAACAACAGAACTGCGAATGTAATCAAGAAGGTGACTGTTACTAGCGTCTTAGAATTATCATTATATCTGTACCATGTATGTTTTATGTTTATGTTGGAAAATAAAAAATTATTGCAAACAAAAAACAATACATTCATCTATTTTATAATACAGCTGTTGATTGTCACAGATCATCCTATATGTGAATTTAAATCACCACTTCTGCCTATAAAAAAATATTTCTCCAGGGCTAGGTCGCTATTATTATTGAGACTCCATGGTAAACAAATATATTTTGATGGGCTTCTCGTGGACCAGGGCCCATTCACACCAGTGCGGTGCGTTATTTGCACAGTTCCGTGCAATTAACGCAAGCTAATGTGCGTTAGTGTAGGAGGTGTGGGCCCTTATTTTTATGCTTCCAGCAGGCTTAATACTTCATTGGATAACATTTAACAAATGTGACGGAGCGTGTCTCCTTCATAACATAATAATAAGTCTGCTTCAACACATTTCCATGCCAAAAGCCTCAAGATATGCAGGCCAGTTCATCACATCCACCTGCTGTCACATATTAATTTCCTGGAGACATATTCAAACATCTCATAGTTGTGCTCCTTCTCAGTAGTCATGGGTGCAAGCAACAGCACAGCGAAGAGTTAAGCATGGCTATCACTGCCAATTCATGGGGAGCAACCAATCAGCTTCTATCTCTCATTTTCAAATCTCAACTAAGCAAACTGAAGAGAGATGCTGATTGGTTGCTATGGGCAACTGCTCCAGATTATGTCTGCTCCAGATTATGCAAATGCAATATTAAATTGATATTATAGTCAAAAGGATTGTAAGCTATTTCAAATGCTGATGAAATCACTTACAATGGATTCTGCTTCTTGATGTTTAAAAGTTTTAGTTTCCTGCAGAATCAGCTGGTCCCTGAGCACTGATGCTGATTTCCTGTTTGAGAGACTCCTTTCTCAAGCAGATTGCTGTGCAGTTACTTTTGTGTGTGTTTAGTGACCTGTGTGTGTCTCCACAAACTCAGACACATCAAATCAAGCTACTCTCCTGGCCCCCTCTCTTCCCTTCTCCATGCTAGTAGATGAACAGTTGCTGAAGTCTGCACTGTCCTTTGTGATCTTGTACTGGACGGGGAGTTCAGGGAAGCTGAGCTGAGAGACTTGGGAGCAGCTTTTCAGAAACATGATGATTGTAGGTGTTTGGGCAAAAATGTAAAGCAATGATTTATGTATAGTTGTTTGATCTGGATACATTATTGAGAAAAGTTTGAGTTCAATACTACTTTTAAAGGAGAACTATGGAGTCACTGCTTTTCCCCATAGTTCTCCTAAGGGTCACAGGAGGACATAAACTAGCGTCCTCCCGTCACCCAAAGCTCAGTATATAGCAAGCTACAGCTCGCGGTATACTGAGACCGCCGCAGCCGGGACAGATCCCGACATTACTGTCGAGATCCACCCAGCTGCGTGATTGACAGCTGGCTCTACCTATCTAGAGGCAGAGCCAGCTGTACCCGCCCTCTCCCCTGTCCCGCCAGTCAGCGCTGGAGGATCGGAGCGGGGAAGGGGGACGAATCCCTGCAGGGAGCCGTGAGTGACAGTCACGGCTCTCTGCAGGGACAAGATCGAGAAGTGAGCGAGGGACGGTATGTGTTCACTCCCCGATCTATTGAGCCGACGTGTGACAGTTTCATTGTCACACGCCGGCTTGGACTATGAGGTTGAGTGAAAATCACTCACCTCATAGTTCTCTTCCTTTAAGATAACAAACACTGTGTGGCCTTAATGGCAGTGGATTTTGGGCAGATTAGATTCCATAGTGATCCAAAGACATGCTGGAAGGTTAATTGGCTCCTCTCTAAGTTGGCCCTCTATGTATGTAAGTGAGATAGGGACCTTAGATTGTAAGCTCCTTGAGGGCAGGGACTGATGTGAATGTGCAACTATGCAAAGTGCTACGTAAATTGTCGGCGCTATATAAATTCTTACAATAAATAAATGTAATCTTGAAGTATGGGAAGCCCTCATGGTAATGTGGTCCAGACCTCTGTGGTGCTTTTAGAGTGACAACATTAGCATTTTTAATGTGATGGTATTTGTCTGCTCAAAAAAGTTGCTGTTAAATTTTGGTACAATAAAGAATGTATTTTTTATATACCTCTCTGGCCCAATCTGTAACTGCTTTATAACCACATCTATGGCTGTTCGTTTTTTTGTGAGTACTGTAGGGCTTATGGGCTACTTTTTATGAGCAGGTTTGTTTTGATTTTAAAAATTGTTTGAGACTCCCAGGATTTTTTTTGTTTTAAATGTGCATATTTCCACTTAGTCGGTGGCCAGTGCCAGGGAACACATTTCCAGGACCTTGGGCCAGTACTTTCCCCAATATGTTAAGCTACCAGAATTGGCTTATTGACTTATAGATTCTTTCTTTTAGGTTTATTTTAGGTAAACAACTTGCACTAAAATAACTGCTTATGTTTTATTTTTTATACAGGATGAGGTAGTGGTGAAGGAAATCGCCATTACTCACCATGTCAAAGAAGGCTCTGAAAAGGCAGATCAGTCACACTTTGTCCTCTTGAAAGTACTTGGACAAGGATCCTTTGGAAAGGTAAGAGTAGACAAATACAATATGCTGCTACTGGAATTATTTTAATAAATGCACAGTAAATCTACCCTGGGCCCACCAAGACCAGAGAGCCAATTCAGACATACTAGAATGTAAACTGCTCAAAACAAAAACAACCTTTTCATTTAACACACTGGCTACAAAAACCGTGTGTTGTATACCCACTGTTCGATTTTGGTGTCCTAAAGTAAGGCCCCAAACTCATCCTAAATGGTGCTTATGAAATTGTATTTTCATTAATAAATAGGGAAGCATATTGTTAAAACTTTATTACTTGATGAGGTGACTTGAATGACAGCACCAATTATGCCAATTATGATATCTGCTCATACTTACAGTGCAGCAACATTACGATCTAAGGCTGTAGGCGTTTTTTATATAGTGATGTGTGGGTACCACTTTTTTTTTTTTTTTATAGCACAACGAAACTTGGTAGATTCAAATATGCCGTAATTTATATACAGCCAATATCTTATTAGCACTTCCTCGCAAAAGATATTCCCGGTACTGTTGGCATATGTATTAGCTAACCAACCAATTAAATGCAAAATGTATACGTTTTATTTTCATTGGTTAACTTCTAAAAAGGTTAGGTCAATAAACCATTTATTTTGCTCAGGCAAAATTGGTTCAGCAACAGTATGTAAACCCTAAATCTATTTTTCAGTATGTTTGACATCATCCCTGAATGTAAACAGTTTTCTTAAGAAAATAGTTTTTTTCTTTCTCGTTCATCGAGGGCCACCAAATTCAGTGACAATTGGGTTATACTGCTGCCTACAGAAGGCTTTGGACACTGTCAAAAGAAAAAACAGTGACCAACCCAGTATAAGCACTCCCAGGTCCGGCATGACACCGCTCTTTTACTAGTGTCCTAGGAGGATGGGCATCTCTTCCCTTTCTTTTTTTAACGAGAAAAGCTTAACTTTATTTTTTTGCTATTTTATTCCTGCATTCAAGTTTTTTTGTTAAATCAAGATTCTTCTACAAGCTGCTTAACTAGTTTATATGCATATCTATCCGGATCAGTGTATCCTCAGCATTAGCGTTGGAGGCCATACCCTGATCCTGCGGAACTGGATGATAGTGGTAAGTCGATGGAGAGACCCTCCGCACTCCTCACAGCAGTCCCGGCCAGATAAGAAAAGGTGGTGCTCGCAGTGATGAATTACCACGGATGGCCACGTGCAAACACAGGAAGATCAGGAAATCACCAGCACTCAGTAATAAAGATAAATATGTCCCTTTTTATTGGACAAGAAGCGTCACAGACATCCAAATAAACCAACGTTTCGGTGCCGCGCAGGGTCCCTTCCTCAAGGCAGAAAGATGTGACAATATAGTAACCATCAAACACCACACATATACCCATGTAGTTAATTAATGATTGAAAAACACACCCCCAGTGATGTCATAGCGGTGGCAAAAAAGACATATTTAAAGATCAGAGGAGTAAAGCTATGGTTATTGAACATGTGCCGAGACCCTATAGAGGTGGGAATAATTTATTATTACTTAGGGAAGCATTTTGGATCCATACGCTCAATACGGTTAAGCCAAGGGGACTCAATACCACTCTATCGTTATCTTGTTATCTGATAGATTAACCATGTTATAAGCATCAATTTCTATATATAGCCTTTTTTGTTTTTTTCATTTCTGGACTGTATGCAACAGTCGTACACTGATAGGAATAGCCCCATTTTTATCTATTGACATTATATCAAAGCAATTTTGTACCTTTTATACTACATAATATCTATTTTA
>NW_017308046.1:225926-278066 GCF_000935625.1 Nanorana parkeri
ATATATATATAAAATAGATATTGAGCACTGATGCAACTAATTAGGTAAAATGTCACATGCGCACTTCTTCCAGCTATTCAGAATTAGATGACACATTTTCACCACTGCTCCTTTCGAGGTGATAGTGTGGTCCTCCTCTTTTGGCTTATGCTGCCCACCTACATTGACTTAGTCCCCTCTGGCAGTTTAAACCTCTTCTACTACCGGCAGCCCTTTTGTGAGCCTTAGCTTTGTGCTTTGGGCTTCATTGTTCCTGCTTGCTGCGTCGGATCCCAGACACAAGGGAAGCAGTCCCACTGTAATGAGCCCTTTCAGCTCATGATCCTCTAACAACTCCGGTGCTGCCTGCAGGACACTCACTCAAGGGCCTGACACTGATTTCCTGGAATGTTGTCTTCTGCTTGACACCCCAGAGTCCCCTTCTCTGTTCTATTCTGGGAGGATTTCACCAGTTATGCAGGATTTATGGGCCAAATTGCAACCTTTGATTGCTGACTGACTGCAGAGGACCTAAGCATGCCTCCACACCTTCCCCTGCAATATCAGTCTCTGTTTTGACTGTGCCATGAGCAGCCTCTGAGTGTTCTGCCACAGAGGCAGTCTCTAATAATGATAATTAGACATACTTACTGCTGAGTAGACGCAGGCCGCGGCCGTTACTCCAAGGCTTAGAGTGGCCATTTTAACGCTTATTGATGCAGTGCGCAACACTTTGAAACTTTGGCTAAATATTGGGGGTCTAAACAGCCCCCTGATATTTCCCATTTAAAATAGAAAAAGAGACTGTGTGTACATGAACAGGAATCCTCTATACTGAGTGTTCCTGTTCATTCATACATTGTGGATATAGTATGAGCTACTATGTACACAATTATGAATGAACAGGAAGTGATGTAGATCACTTCCTGTTCATTCATAACTGGTACATAGTAACTCATACTATGTCCTGGTTTTTACAAGCAGTCAGCGATCACTGATTGCTTGTTACGCTCTCCATCCTGACACGTCTGTCACAGCTGACCTGGCGGTGCGGGGGGAGAGAACTCGGTCCATTTTGACAGCTGGCTCCCCCTCACTGCCGGGTTGGGCTCCTGTGACAGCTCACGGCTGTTTGCGCCCGCACACCGATCTCGATCCTGATCGGTCAGAGGAGGCTGAGGGGGGCAGTGCGGGAGGAGTTCCTGGCCTCTTGTGACACGCCGGGTGTTTACAGCGCTCTCCTCCCCCACACCACTCGGCATCATCTGACAGTTTCTCTCCTCCCTGCTGGACGCTGCCCTGTGTCTGAGGGGACACAGAGCAGCGCACAGTGGGGAGGAGAGAAACTAGGCATGTACCACAATGATGGCACTTTTGGGCGATATGTTTCGGCGGCCGAAATTTCAGTAAGTCCCTAAAATATACCCTTATACTTTAAAGCAGACCTAGCTTCATATACATTTTTTAATGAAGTGCATGGATGCTCGGTATAAAAGTAACCCTTGCTGGTATCTTTTACAAGGTACTATTCCTGACAATACATTCCTCATATGTTCTTCCGAGAAAGCCAGCATAGTCTTTAGGGCTGGTTCACACCACAAACAGTGTGTTCTAGAACAGTCAGCCTCTGGAACGTGCTGTATCACATTCCACAGTAACGCCTTCTGTGTTCAGGGCCGGGAGGGGGGCGTGGCGGTGCGATCACCTGCACCAGAACGAGTGGCACATCAGTGCTTGCATTCCGGTGCAGTGCGATCTGCAAAAATAGTGCTTGCAGCATTTGTTTTGCAGATCCCACTGGACTGGAATGCAGGCACTGATGTGCCACACGTTCTAAAGTGGGCGATCGCACTGCGGGCAGGGGGCGTGGCCACCCCCTCCCGCCCCTGAATGCAGGAAACTGGCCGGAATGCAATACAGTGCGTTTCAGAGGCTGACCACTCTGGAACGCACTGTTTATGATGTGAACCGCCCTTCAGTCAACATCTACTTCCTGAACTAAGCTCCTTCCCTAGATTACACAGTAATGGTAAAGGATATCTAAACCCAATAACAAAAGGAATATATTGAGGCTTAACAGACTTTAGATGAGGTGGCTGCATTTATTCTTCATTTTTCATGTTAAGAAATAAGAATATTTTCAGCAAGTACAAAAATACCTGTTGATATTGCCAGAATTGTGGTGCCCTTGTCACTTTAAGCTGAACTGAATGTTTATCTTCCTTCCGTAAACCATAAAAGTGTAGCCACCTCGGAACAGGAAGTGTGTTGTTCACATGATTACAGGGTGAAAATAAGGCGGAAAAGCCTAAATAAAAAAAACTAGGATTCGCAAGCTTCAGTTTATTATTTTTTTTATTTTGTTGTTAAATACACTTTAATGTCTGTGCAGTAGCATTTATGTTCTATGCTGTGTGTGAACGTATCTCCTACAAATCGGCTCTTACTGTTGCCACTTATCTAGTAGCAAACTGATGACATAATTCTCCTAGATTGCACCTTTCACTATAGGCACAGTCACCTGCTTGGAGCTCAAAGACTACTTTTGTGTTGCTGTAAACTGTGACCAGAGTATTAATTCAAACTTGTAAAACCACTAATAGATCCACTTCAAAAGCAGTCATGTCACAATTCTAGAATGCATCCGTATAGGAAGCTATGATAAAATCACTCGTGTTTTGGAAAATGGTGGTATGAAACTAATTTTGAATAAGGTTTTTGATGCAGTTTGTTTTAGGCTGGACTTTTGCATGCATGCAGCATGTGTGGTAATGCACATGATTATTCATTAAAGGGTCCATATAGTTTACCTTTAATAATAGGAAATACATAATTTTTGTAGTGTAAATATTGGCGCATTTACAATGTTATTAAGACAAGTTCTATGTGGTGTTGCACCAGCCACGGCAAATCACGTTAGAAGTGATATGCAACAGTTTCCATAAATGTCTGATTGTATGTGGCAAAATTATGAAGCATTTGCGCCAATGTTCTTATTTAAAAACCGTTCTAAAATGTACACCATTATCGGAGTGGTATAAATACTGCACAGAGGAGTGTCGCCTCACTATAGTATTACCTCCGATTTACACCAAGATTTTGCACTTGCTGGAGTAATTGCCCTTAAATCTGGCATAGCACATGTGACAAGGTATCCAATTGGTGCGCACCACTTTTGATGTATTTTTCACAGGAAGTGCTATTTAAATATATAGAAATTGGTGCATTTTTTGCAGTGTCTTTAACCCCCCATATTGTTTCAAAGTATCTTTCCAGTTGTAGGTGTCAATAGGATATATTTGTTTATACAAGAAGCCATTATTGTACATTACAAATTTGCTGCATGTATTTACACCTGTTTTCAATTTCCTTGTTTCTCACCTCATTTATCATTTTTTGTTCATCTGCAGGTGTTTCTGGTCCGCAAAATTACTCCACCTGACAATAATCAGTTGTATGCAATGAAAGTCCTCAAAAAGGCTACACTGAAAGGTGGGCAGCTTGCATGAAAACATTTCCTTTCCTTTGCTCTAGTTACCACTTTAACTTTAGAATTGCTTTCCAAGAACATATAAATTATTGCTTAATAGATTTACAAGGTTCAGCTTGTCTGCTGAGCCATGGATTTTGTCCAGGTTTCATTACCCACACTCTCCTTCCAACTCTCCTCATATCCTTATTTAGGTGAAATAATGCACTGTGGGGGGATTCTTTTGTAGAGGGAAGGTTATGAACTTGCACAGCCACAGATGATACTTTTTTGTTTTGTGTTAAAGTGTAAATTGAATATACTGCAGCTTACCAGTGCTTAAAAGTGATGGCTGCATACGTTTTCCATTTTCACGCCATAAAAACATTTTCAACTAGCACGGTAAATACATTTTGATCTTGCCAGATATGCAATGTTATTATCACTTCCTATGAAGCAAGGATGATGCAAACAAGTCTGTTCAGGAAAGCTGACCTTAGTTGTGGGTAGACTGCAATTTAGATATCCAGATTCAAATTTTGTTGCTTTAATGTTCACTCATAGAAATATGTTTTACAGCTATGGTTTACTGCCCTTTGCACATCTTCACTGCTTCTTGTATTTTTATTGATTAAGTCCAATATTGTGAGTATAGAGATATTTTACCTTACCACCCAAAGCTTCCAATTGTGATTGCCCCACTGAAAAATTATGCAAAACTCATTCTTTCTATAGTAAATTTTCCAAGAATACGTTATGCTTATTAAACAAAAATATATATACTTATATTACTTCCATTGCACACACACACAATCTTTTTGGTTCACCGTAGCTCTCACTGGTTCTTCCTGCTTACCTCCACAACACTACAGGAGACAGTGTGGGCCTGGAGGTCATCAAAAAAATTGTTAGATTTATTTACATTGCAGGCAAAAGAACATTTTTGTTAAAGTTAAAGCCTACTGGGTGGATTTAGCTGCTGAATTGTTATGTTTTGCATACTGAACAGGAGCATCTCACTGCCATAAATCCCAAATCGGTTACCACCCACCTTTGCATGTTCTAGCACCTACTTATAAATGCTCTATAATATAAAATAAAGTATATAATATAATTATAAAATAAATTTAAAAAAAAGTGCACACCCAGTAACTTGAGCACTGGTAATTCACCAATGGAGTTCTCAAGAGATATAAAACATTTCAGCAAAATCAGTGTGCTTTAATATATAGTGCACCTACACACACACTATATTGCCAAAATTATTGGGACGCCTGCTTTACACGCACATGAAATTTAATGGGATCCCAGTCTTAGTCCGTAGTGTTCAATATTGAGTTAGCCCACCCTTTGCCGCTATAACAGCTTCAACTCTTGTGGGAAGGCGTCCACAAGGTCTAGGCGTGTGTCTATGGGAGTGTTTGACCATTCTTCCAGAAGCACATTTGTGAGGTCAGGTACTGATGTTGGACGAGAAGGCCTGGCTCGCAGTCTGCACTCTAATTCATCCCAAAGGTGTTCTATCGGGTTGAGCTCAGGACTCTGTGCAGGCCAGGTAAGTTCCTCCACCCCAAACTCGCTCATCTATGTCTTTATGGACCTTGCTTTGTGCACTGGTGCGCAGTCATGTGGAAACAGGAAAGGGCCATCCCCAAACTGTTCCCACAAAGTTGGGAGCATGCAATTGTCCAAAATGTCTTGGTATGCTGATGCCTTAAGAGTTCCCTTCACTGGAATTAAGGGGCCAAGCCCAACCCCTGAAAAACAACCCTACATCATAATCCCCCCTCCACCAAGCTTTACACTTTGTCCAATGCAGTCAGGCAAGTACTGTTCTCCTGGCAACTGCCAAACCCAGACACGTCCATCGGATTGCCAGACAGAGAAGTGTGATTCGTCACTCCAGAGAACACGTCTCCACTTCTCTAGAATCCAGTGGCAGCGTGCTTTACACCACTGCATCCGACGCTTTGCATTGCACTTGGGGATGTAAGGCTTGGATGCAGCTGCTCGGCCATGGAAACCCATTCCATGAAGCTCTCTACGCAATGTTGTTGTGCCAATCTGAAGGCCACACGAAGTTTGGAGGTCTGTAGTTATTGATTCTGCATACAGTTGCTGTTGTTCCCAGTTGCTTCCACTTTGTTATAATACCACTAACAGTTGACCATGGAATATTTAGTAGCAAGGAAATTTCATGGAACACCTGAATCCAATGATTTGGAGGGGTGTCCCAATACTTTTGGCAATGTAGTGTATTATATACCATTTTTTAAAAGACAAAATGGGCTTTAATTTGATGTGACATATATGCATATATAAATTATTTTCTTTTTTTAATAAAAAATGCACAAAAAACCCCCACATATTTCACCGTTTTGGCAATAGTGTAAATAATTAGTGAAGCTAACAAAGTAATTCATAATAATTTCTTATATTTGAGAATCTTTATGATGTGCTGGAGAAGTCTTTCTGCAATAGTCCAACTCTCCCATCATCACTGCAGGATCTTGGTGAAAATTGTCATTTCTTGCTTCTGAGTGGCTCACTGATTTTCCCATAAGTCTGCACGAAGATAAAAGTATAATCATCCCCTGCTAAGGAAGCTTCATTTTTGATGAAATACCCCATAAAGGTTAACTACTTCTAAGGGGATGCAGACACTGCAACTTTCCTCATTAGGACGCTGAGAGTGCACCAGGTGGTTATAAAGAATCAGATTCTTCAATTTGGTGGCCGGTCCACACCACAAACCGTGTGTTCCAGAGCAGTCAGCCTCTGGAACACAATGTATCGCAACCCGGCCGGCTCCTTGCATTCAGGGGCGAAAGGGGGACTTGGAGGTGCATTGAAGTCAATGGCACCGCAGCCACGCCTCCCGCCCGCACCCGAACACGTGGCACTTCAGTGCCTGCGTTCCGGTCTAGTGCAATCTGCAAAAATATTGCAATAAATTGCAGCATTTTTTCAGATTGCACTGGAGCGGAACGCAGTCACTAAACTACCACCCGTTCAGGTGCTGGCGGGGGACGTGGCTGCGTTGCCATTGACTTCCATGCAACGCCACGACCCCCTTTCGCCCCTGAATGCAAGGAGCCGGCCGGGTTGCGATACACGGCTTTGCAGAGGCTGACCGCTCTGGAGCGCACTGTTTGTGGTATGAACCGGCCCTTAGGGATCAGTTTGAAAAGGACCGAAAAAGGTAGGAATATGCAACAAAGTTGCAATGTACATTGCTCAATAAATATACATTCTAATGTATAATATACATTAGAATGTACATTGATCACTCAAGTACAGTATCTCTTGATAGTACAAACATATGTTCTTTCAGTAAGGCAGTGAAAAAATTACTGATGTCCTTAGAGCACTAATACATAGTCATGCAGTTATTCTTTCTCTCTCTCTTCCATTGAGGGGCACAGAGTCTATCACCCTCGGGCTATGCTGCTGCCTACAGGAGGATTAGACACAAATAAAACAGATAAACATGTAGGCTAGCCCAGGATAATCCTCCCACTACCAGCATGCCTCAAATTTTGCTGGTGTCTTAGGAGAATGGACCTTTTTTCAGCTCTGCTGGTAAAAGACTAACTTATTTTTGGTCAGGTTTCTGGCTAGCTCTTCCCAGAAAGGCTTTAGGCTCACTCCTGTGCCTTTCCCTGCAGATTTTATGGCTGATCTGGCCATAGCCCTAGAGGCTTATGAGCCATTGGCTGAAGAGACAACTGATTTTGAGTCGCTCCAATAGCTCTTTTAATTCTGGAGTAAGACTCCGCAAGGATAATCTCATCATGTAGAAATTGAAGCAACTCAAAATCAGATGTCTCTTAGACTTGATAAATCAGAAGCCCCTAGGGATGTGGGCACATTCAACAGGAATTGGTAGAAATTTGAGCAATAGGTGGTCCTGTCAGCCTCACCCAACTCAACAACTTTCGATTAACAAAAAAAAATCAAAGACGCCAAGTGGAAAATTGGCAGCTAACAGTGTCTCCATCTAATCAGATGATGCAGTCACTGTTCAGGTATTCAGACAGCTGCAGGTATCTGCTGTCTGAACACAGTAGCTGACTTGGGAGATTCCTCCATCTTGGTGTGGAAAAAGAAATCAGATTTCTCTTGTTCAGTCTGTGGGCTGAATGACAGAAATCTGTAAGCATTTGGCTAGCTAAAAACCCTAGAGAAAGGCCTGCCAAGTCTCCTCCCTTTTGTTTAGTTACTCCAGGAGTGTTTCATGCCTAGGCCTCCCAAACTTAGTTCTCTGGCAACCCGCAAAGTCTGGTAAAATTCTGCTAAACCCTCCGAAAAGCTGTTTGCCCCTTTCCAAATTGGAAAGTGATTTTTCTAGCGATACAAACTGAACTTTTGCCTCCAGCTCCCTCTTTGGTCCTCACCTTCAACCTTTTGGTGTCCATGCACAAATTAGCAGACCTACCTGTGCCTCTTTTGGGTGTCCCTGCCCCAGCTTTTGTATCAGATAGGTTTCATGAATTATACTCCAAAATGATGCCACTGTTTTCTTTCCTAAAGAGCACATCTGCTGCTTTAGGGCCTATAATTTAAAAACTTTAGCATGACATCTACCATTCCTTCCCTTCCCCAAAGAGAATTTCTGACTTCCATGGTCAGTTAGGACGTGTACCTACAGGTCCCAGTCTTTCCAGCCCTCTGACTTCTCAGTTTTGCTCCTGCACTCCAAGTGTTCTCCTGTGTGCTGGCCCCAGTTTTAACCTTAGTGTGTTTCCATGGCACCCCCATTGTGGGATACTTGGCCGACTTCCTGTGGAGGAACCAGTCAATGTAGGCTCTGTTGGACAATCTCTCTTATTGTCAAGATATTTTCAAGGAGTTGGTTGGATCCTGAATCTTCAGAAATCAGAACTGCCTACAAGGCAGCTCATACCAGAATGTTTTGGGTTTTTTTCCTGCAGAAAAATCTTAAGTTTATCTGATCTCATGTCATTGTCCTTCAGTACGGGATTTGTCCTTTTCTCAATGGTTGCATGAGAGTCATGAGCCTGTGGGTAACCTTTGAGGCAGCCACATTTCTCCAGGCTCTCTCTAGACTGTCTCAGCGCTACATATTGTGTCATGGAACAAGCTGGCTGAGTGTCTGCTCCAAGGGATCAAATGGTCCCTGGTCTGGTCTCACACAGCTCATTCTGGTAATACTGTTACAGAAAAAGTGGATTGTGGCACAATTACATATTCTAAAAGCATATCCATAAAATCAGTTCCACAGTAGATGAACAGAGGCTTTTTCAATATGGCACGGGATGGCTCACTACTGGTGACGTCAGCATAAAGATCTTAGTCCTAGGGATTGGAGTAAAGGGTATTTATTATTTAACCCCATCGTGACTGACGACGTACAGTGTACGTCGCCAGCATCGGGGCTGTTTAAACAGACTCCCGGTGACTTTTGCCACCGGGACTCTGTTTAAACTTGTAGAGCCGACTGTCGGCTTTACAACAGAAGCGATCCTGGCGACTTACCTGTCGCCAGATCGCTTCTGCGGCCTCAGTCATGAAGGGGTTAAGTATTAGGATTAAGAGTGCCTGTAATTCATTTTCATGCAGGGCCAAGCAACAAGTTTATTTAAAGCATAACTAAACTCAAGAAAAAAAAAAACTTGATGTATTGCTGCTAACCTTCGATGTGGTGGTGGCATTAGTTTTCTTCATGTTAAGAACTTTTTCAGCAAGTCCAAAAAAAACCTACTGATCTTGCCAGAAATCCAGTCCTGTCACTGCTGGTGAGCTGATAAGAAAGCACAAAGAACTTTATCTTTATTGTGTACACTACTAATTCCATCAGCCGACATCTAATGGAGATGAACAAATGTATGAATTCCAGCCTGGGTGGCTGCCATGGCTTTCTGTAGATACAATATAGAAGCAATCATAGCAACCCAGGGACAGAAAGTGTGTTTTTCACAGGTGAAACTAAAGGAAAAATGTCCAAAAAAAGAAAACAGCCACTACATCTAAGGTCTGGTAGGCTATAATATATACAATGTTTGGTTTTTGGTTTAGGTACATTATAACTTCCCCTACCTACCCTGCTATTCCAGCGACATAGAAATACCATGTACATCTGGGTTAATAAGAACATGTGATTGCACTTCTGCTTTACAATTGACCCAGCATGATCATATTGGGTCAGGGATAGAGTCTTCATGTACTTATTCCTGCTGCTTAATTTTGTACTTACATGTTATACATACTTGCTCCTGCTGCTTAATTGTTTTCTTCATTGTGGCGAATACACAAGGCAGCCTACAATCCACATTGGCTACCAACATGTTTACACTAGTGTTTTCTTCCTTTTATATTGCAGTTATAGGAACAAAAATTCATGATGAGAGGGGACAGGGAATTCTGTAATTTATGACAAGCCATAGATAGAAATTTAATAAAGACCTGGCATTTTGCCAAGTTACATTCCCAGTTTTATGTAATGAAAATGTATATGCGACTTCATGTTTTGTGGCAAACCATAACTTATTTATAGAAAAGTATGAAAACTGAGAATTGATATGGAAATGCATGTGTAGTTTTGTTTTAAAACTTGCTTCCTTAATTTAAGTTGACCACACTTGCAGACAAATTTTGTTTCATATGCGATATGATCAACACTTACCAGTGTGAAAGCCCGCTAATGCACTCAGAATATATCCAGTCAGTGCAATATGCTGTTGTTGATAAATCTATTTGATCTGGCAGATCAAATCTAAAATAAAAAAGTGTGTTGCCAGCCTAAGACCTCATTCACACTGGCAATGACATACATGCATTTATAGGGTACATCTATTTGCACAGTGTGAAAAATTCACACTGTGTTTTGCCTGCTTTTAGGTGCATCTGGTTTAGCTGCGCTTAAAGAAAATAGAATTCTGTGTTTCTAGGGTCAGATTAGATACTCTAAACCCGTGTAAACACAATCAAGTTCAAATGCTGGAGAACTTTATCTGGGAAGCATGAAGTTTGTTTATACTCCCCTGATAATTTTTCCCGTCTTTAAATAAACCAAACACAAGATGCTGATGTGAATGTAAGCCTTTTTCACCTTAGTGGAAATTACATGTCATATGTTTACTAGAGAAGAGCTGCTCATGGTATGTATTCAATTAAGTAGTAACACATATAGTACCCGTTGCCTAGTAGATTATGACTTTTTTTCTACATTGATTAGCAGCTTCCATAATGAATATACATCATTAATGTTAACACTGTATCTCTTCTATTTTGACAGTTTAAAAGGTGTGAAGTATATATTTAACCACAAGGTTTTTCTTTATCTCTCCCATCTTTAAAAAGTAAGAGACCGTGTAAGGACCAAAATGGAACGTGATATTTTGGCTGACGTTCATCACCCATTTGTAGTGAGGCTCCATTATGGTAAGTCTGAGGCTGTGCTTCTAGGGAACATTTTGATGTCTTGAAATGAAAATTGGATTTTGGTAGCAGTAAATCATGTTTAATGTAAAACATGTCTGTTAACTGAAATGTGTTTTTTCATGGCAGCATTCCAGACAGAGGGCAAACTTTACTTGATCTTGGACTTTTTACGTGGTGGAGACCTCTTTACTCGTCTTTCAAAGGAGGTTTGTATGAAAATTTTTGGGCCCAAAATGACAACTTTCATATCTTTTTTTATTCTGTCCCTTTAACCAGTTGACATCCGCGGTGTTAAACCCCCTTCCCATCCAGGCCATTTTTCAGTATTCAGCGCTGCGGTACTTTGACTGACATTTATTCCGTCATGCAGCGCTGTACTGATAACAATCCCCCTATATAATAGCAAAGGCACACTGACAAGTCCTCTTTATGGAGACATTACGGGTCTCTAGGACCCACGCGAACGAGCACATATAGACGATCGGCGGGCTAATCGCCTATATGTGAAACACCCGGTAACGGGTGTGTGCAATGGTCGGGTCTTTTCAGCCCGTGCGTGCAGAAAAAAAATGCTGTCTGGCGACGGCAACCCGCCAATGCAGCAGAGCCGTCCGTCCGTTTTTTTACTACGGGCGGACGGCAAGTGGTTAAGTTGGCAGTTTTTATGAACCCCAATTCCAGTGAGCAATAGTGCATCTGTTGCTGTAAAAGAAGAATTGAGCCATTTAGAAATAGACATATTTGCAGTGCAATCCAGGCACAATTAGGGGTCTGTTTATAAACAATTCACAAAGGCATTCATTCTGCAAAACTTCGTCTGCATTTGTTTTATGCGAATAGCAGCAATCAAGCGTTCTTAGTATATTTTCCTTTTCAGGTGGAATGAACCCTTCAGAAAATACCACATTATGGCCTCTAGATGGAGCTGAGGAGCATAGGAAATGTGGGATTTTTGTTTCCTATGTTCCTCTGCTCCATCTAGTGACCATAATGCGGTATAACATTACATTTGACCTGAAAAGAAAATACACTAAGAATGCTTTGCCGCTATTCGCATGGAGTAAACGTTCACAAAGATTCACAGGTTGAATGGCTCTGCAAATTGTTTACAAATAGAACCCATAGTGTATTCTTTGTTTGGAATATAGCATTCCCCACAGCTTCTGGCTGCATCTGGCCCTACAAGCCAGCCATGGAGTTGTTCTTACAACAGATTTATTGTAGCTCACGTTGTTAGTGAGATGGAGCACAACACCGATTCCCCTGCTGAGTGCATCATAGAATTTTGCAGTAAATGTGGTTGCGAGCTATGTTATCCTGGTTTTATTTTTTGACCTTTCTTTTTAGGTCATGTTTACCGAGGAGGATGTCAAGTTTTACCTGGCTGAGCTGGCTCTGGGTCTAGATCATCTGCATAGCTTGGGGATTATCTATCGGGACCTCAAACCTGAGAAGTAGGTGTTATAAGTTTGCTGCTCTGCATAGGTTAATATCTAGCATTTACAAGAAAAAGTATGTGAACCCATTGGAATGAACTGGTTTTCTGCAGTAAATTGCCATAAAATATGATCTGATCCACATCTAAGTCACAATAATAGACGAACACAATGTGATTCGGCTGCTATCACACACACCATTCTAATTTCTCATGTTTTTTTATTGATCACAACAGAGCGCCGCCCACCGGAGCAGCAGTGACGCGACGCTCGGCGAGGTAAGTAAGAAGAAGAAAAAAAAAACATAGCGCAAGCTTCGGCGCTAGGCTTCGGGGCATTTTGACAAGTACAAGTACTTGTCAAAATGCCCTGTATCGGGCCCGATTCCGATGCTAGTATCGGTATCGGGACATCCCTAATCACAACCATTAAATATTCACAGTGCTAGAGATCAAAAGTAAGTGAACCCATAGACTAATTACTTCAACAAAAGTGAATTGGAGTTAGTAGCTTGCACACTAGAGGTTCAGTTAATTAAATTAGTTTGGAGGTGTGGTTTAGAGCTACTTTGATAAAAGATACTCAAACATTTTAAGATTGCTGATCTTAAGGAGCATCAACTGATGTAAACTATGGCTCACAAAAAGCAGCTCTCTGAGTAGTTGATCTGCATAAGGCAGGAACGTGATACAAAGCAATCTCAAATTGTTTAGGCATCCCTTACTCAACAGTTAGACAAATTGTCTATAAATGGAGACAGTTTAGGACAGTGGCCACTCTTCCTAGAAGTGGGCACCCAGCCAAGATGACTCCCAAGGCACAACACAGAATCCTCAAAGAGGTAAAGAACCCACCAATAACAGCTAAAGGCTTGAAGACATCACTTGAACCAGAAAACATCCCTGTTCAGGAGTCTACCATATGTAAGTCTTTGATCAGGCAGGGTGTCCATGGCAGAACACCACGGAGGAAGCCGCTGCTTTCCAAAAAAGAAAAAAAACATTGCTGTGCGCCTGAAGTTTGCCAAAGAGCACATTGGCAAACCGCAACGCTGCTGGGAAAATGTTTTGTGGACTGATGAAACAAAAGTTGAATTGTTTCCATCAGAATACGCAGCATTATATGGAGCAAAAAGGGCACAGCTTATCAAAACATCATCCTAACTGTGAAGTATGATGGAGGGAACATCATGACAATGCGCCTTTTGGAGCGGCCCATTTAGAGGCCAGACCTTAAACACATAGAGATGCTGTGGAATGACCTCAAGAGAGCCGTTCACACCAGGCATCCTCCAAATGTGTCTGAGCCATAGGGGGTACGACCAGCTATTAACTCCAAGGGTTCACTTACTTTTCCTCCAGCACTGTGAAAGTTTAATAGGTGTGTTCAATAAAGACACATTTTCAAATCTTAACTCAACAAACTGAAGGGAGAAGCTGCTCCAGATTTGGTCTTCTCCAGTTCTGATAAATTCCCCACATTGTGTTTGTCTATTGTGACTTACTGTAGGTGAGGATCAGATCACATTCTATGGCAAATGACTGCAAAAAAAACCCAGTAAATTCCAAGGGCTCACATACTTTTTCTTGCAACTGTAATTAATGTGCAATAAGTTTGTAATATGATCTAAAATTTATGGTGGATTTTTAAAATGAAGTCTTGATTAGGAGTGTTTACTTTGTAAGGTTATGGCTTCATGTGAGTTTAATCTCCTGCCAAGTGGTTGAATATCTCAGTAGCAAGTGATTAAATATCACTGTGGACTCCTAACCTAAGCGTATGGTTATAAAAGACATTAAATAGAGGTGAGCTGAACAAGGGTAAACCTGACCATACACATTGGGCATGCATGTTTATATTGGATAAGTATTTTGCAGACACAATCTCAGTGGAATAGGGGATGTTCAGGATAATAGCTATAATTTTTTTTTTTAAGGAGATCTCTTGGCAAGAGAACGTTTGTGAACACTTTGCATGACTATTGTTTATATTGTACATTCTAGTGTCAGCTGTTGCTGATTCTGTGCAGGCATGCTGCCTTCTTGAAATTGTGCAAGGCTTCCCTAGCAGCTGATGATGTCAGGACTGGGAAGAGGGGGAGTGTTATTGCTCCCGGAAGTGTCGGATGTGGTAGAAAATTGCAGAGCATAATTCATTAAAAAAACAAAACCCTTTTTATTCTATCTGCTGAAAAACACCTGGGTGGAATATAACGAGATGCAGGATGTTGTATCATAAGCTTCTTACAGTTAATTCCAGTATGAACACCTTAATGTTGACTTCAGAATCCAGGGAAGAAGTGCTTTAAATACAATAGAAAATGATAAGATGAGTTAGTCACAAGCTGTAATCGTGTTGGGCCATTTGCTGGCCGGTGCTTGGCATTTGTCCAGTCCCAGTTAATGATTTCTTCTTGGGTTCAGTTGTAAATCTAAATGTCTTAGAATAAAAAAATATGAGAGCACTTTTTTAGGTGTATTTGAAATGTGAATGTTGAATGACATTTTGCATCTGTTCAATATTACAGCATTTTGTTGGATGAGGAAGGTCACATCAAGTTAACAGGTAAATCTACATTAGATATTTCTAAAATGCTTCACCTTCCTATTGTTTAGATGTGCATGCTGTTCACCCTGTGACCTCTTTCAGATTTTGGACTAAGTAAAGAGTCAATAGATCATGAGAAGAAAGCATTCTCCTTCTGCGGGACAGTAGAGTACATGGCTCCAGAGGTTGTGAATCGGCAGGGTCATTCACACAGTGCGGATTGGTGGTCTTATGGCGTGCTTATGGTAATCACTTTAAAGATATCAGTAGTGGTAGCTAACGAAAATCAAGCAAGTTTATCTTTTTGCATATTGGGCTTTTCCATTTTGACCACTTCTTAGAGATACCTGTTTTTCGTTCAAAATAAGTATGTATTAAAAGATTTAACATAGAGTTTGGCATATTGCATAGTAGGCATTCTAACAACTTAGCATTTCAAGCATGTCAAAGTATAAATTTGCATTATGAGACTGTATAAACAGTGTAGTTGAGGTCCGTTCAAAACGAGAGAGTTCACAGTAGATCAAGACATAACAGTAGAAAGTTTGGAACCATGTGTGTATGGGAGTATTATTAATATTATTATTATTCAGGATTTATATAGCGCCAACAGTTTGCACATCGCTTTACAATATAAGGAAGACATTACAATCACATAACAATTCAAGACGATGGTAAGGAGGGCCCTGCCCTGACAGCTTACAATCCAAAAAGTGGTAGCTGTGTGGGGATGAATTGTTTGAGAACGAGATGGTTCAGTGGTTAGGTTGAGGTGGTATTGAGTTGGGGGGTGGGTTGAGTAGTAGTATTAAAAAGAAAAAAAAGGCTGGTTATGGTATGGTCATTTTAGTCATCTGGCAATGTGAGACAAGTAGATAATGTGTATTTACATACATTCCACCTTTCCAAAACTAGGAACATGTCTCAGAAAGAACAAAGTCAATAGAGTGAGGAAAGCTGGCCATACACTGTAAGAATTACTTAGGAGTTGTCCAAAATTCTAACAGTGGGTGGCCCTGCTGGCTTGACAGAAGACAACTACTCAGTCAACTTTCTCTAGTCACCTTCCAGGACAGCATTAGAGAGATGGGCTCCTCCCACCGGAACAGGAAACACATCACCCACACTTAGAATAAAAAGGAGCACAAGCCTAGCACGCTTCAGTTATTTTGTGTTTCCTCCGGCCGAGCAGGACATCGTAATGTTTGTTGTTTTCCTTAGGCCTTCGTGCTGTTGAGCAGGGGCTTCCCCCCGACAGGGGTACAGCAGAGGGTCAGTGGACCCGGGGGACCCAGGAAGGGGGGCTTCCTGGACAGCCCCAACTGTCCGAAAGAAAATGCCTGTGGTTTACCTGCACAAGCGTGTGCAGGGCAACTTGACCTGTTGGTGTAGTGGACTCGGGAGTTCCCCCGGGCGAAAAACCTCTGCTTCAAAATGGTGTGCTTTTTTCTTACCTGCAACGGTGGGGTCTTTCGGGGATCCTGGCTCCGGTCCGCAGGACTGGGGCGCGGCGTCCTCGTGTGGCATGGGGGAGGCATTTCCCGGCGTAAGAATGTGGGCGGAAATGTCGTAAGTAACGAACTTCCAACAAATCCCATGAGGCATTGCAAGATTCTCACAGCCACGACTCCCAGAGAGATGCATCATGGGATTTGTAGTTTCACCACAGCTGGAGGGCCGGGAAATGTTTGGGATTTTTGTCAGGGGTGGGTGCCAGTTGTCATAATGCAATAGCCCGGCGAGGGGCAGCTCCTATAAGTGAAGTACACGTGTTTGTCTGATAGATTTAGACAAATGTATTTGTTGGTTGTTAGGGCTTCATCCAGTCCTCATCGTTCAGGGGCCCCATGTTCAATTTTCAAAACATTTTTTTTTCCTTTTTTTTTATTTGGATAGCTACCAGAACTGTTGAATTCTGTAATTGGAGTTAAAACGCAGATATTGGCTTGGGTGAAGTGGAGTTTGGTGAAAGGTCAACACGTGGGTTGTCGGGTAGGCAGAAACTGTAATAGCTGCGTCTGAGCAGCATGTCGGAGCTGGAAATACCTGAATATAATTCAGTTTAGCAGTCGGAATTCTTAGTGATGCCTGTATTCATTTAATTTTGTTATGTTTTTAAAGTCCAATAACTAATTTATCTTTGTATCCACTCATCACCGTGGTAGCTATTGTTAGTAGAGGCTGGCTACCAAGTATATAACCAAGCTTTTATAGCATTACAGCCTGGTGTAGGAGAAATCATCAGTCTTCAGTGCTGTAATTTATCTGCAGAGCAGGCAGGCAGGCAGAAGCTGGTGGTGTGATGTGTAGATTCATGTTCTTTGTCCAGAGACCATAGGGCGCTACTAAGATAGCTTTAAAAATCAATCAATCGCTGTATTTAAGATGTATAACTTTTCATGTTTTTTTTAAATTTAATATGAAGAACATGAGAGGAAACGGCAACCTTATAATTCTTCCAATTATTAATCTTGTCTAGGTTATGCAAGCTCATAATCGGAACTGTAATTTTAAGTGTCACCTGGAAGTTAGGTCAGGGCCAGTTCACTTCAATTGTGTCTCTGTGTTTACTGCATTCTGCCACAGGGAGCTGATTGGACATGAACAAAGCCTAAAGCAATCAAAACATCATATTTTACATTTATTATTTTATTATCTTATATTTCTATGTTTTATAGTATTTAGTTTTAAGCAGAGATTGTTTATAGCCACATTTTACTGGCATCTATATTTATCTTGAGTTTCTAAATAATTCAGGAGTTAAATATGTAGAGCTGCAGCTAACGATTATTTTCAAAATCGATTAGTTAGCCGATTATTAAGTTCGATTAATCGGTTAATCGGATAAACAATAAAAAAAAAATAAAAAATGGCTCCAGTGATGGGACTACTAGTTTGTATTGAGATTGTAGTCCATCGCAGGAGCAAATTGGCTTCTTCATTTCCATCCCCCACCACCAATACATGCAGTACAATAACAGGCATTGCTCCCATAGCACCTTTGCTTGGCCTCTTGGTTTTATATATGTAGTTATTGTATTGTAATAAGGAGCTATTTTTATCAGCTAAATCATTATACAGATGAACATACAGCCCTTGAGGGTTTTTGTCTTTGTTTACTGAGCTTAACATGCTGCTTACAATATACCAGGCACATATTCTGTCTCTAGATATGTCTGTTTGGTTCTAAACTGCAGGCAGAATACAAAATTCCATTAGAAATGAGACATAGTTGTTTACCAGTGCCTTCATTGTGTGTTTGGGATCCACGTCAGTTATGTTTCCCTGTGTTAGGACAATTGCTGGCATATTTTAGGCTAAAACCATCATTTGCAGGGAGGTGAATGTGTGTGGCAACTAGAGATTGTGATCAAGCGTATTGGGTTTTCCCCGCAGATATCAGTGGTGAATCCCTGATGAAATTGATTGTAGCTGGCAGCTTTGGTGTATTGTTACTGAGACCTGAATTTGCCATTTGAAGAATGTGAAATCCAGATGTTTTGCAAATGGCTGCTTTAGAGACTTGAGCTGGCAAGCATGCAGCTAAAACCAGTTGTCATATAGGCTCTTTTGATGCAGTGAATGTGGCAAGGTTTATCTGGCAGTGATTGATGGGTGAAGTTTTATTTCCCAGATTTGAAAACATTTACTGCATGTAAGAAAGCAGTAATGTAGCGGCCACAGATTTAAAAAACTCTGTCAAGGGAAATTAAAACCCATACAAATTCTTCCATTAAGAGAAGGGTTATTTTGCTCACCTCTCTGTTGGCCCTTACTCTCCTCCTTTCCAACCATATAGTGGCTCCGGCATTCAATACTTCCAGGAGTGTCAATTGCCTGTGTCCTCTGTCTCCTCCTTCCAAGCCCTACTTTATGGCGGTGTCCTGTAGTTTTGCGTACTGAAGATACTGATGGGAGCGCGCAAGCTCAATTTAAAGAAAAATGTTGCCAACCTTATCCCTTTTGCTACCAGAGCAGTTTTTCCCCAATTTTCTGCACATGTTAAAATGCATTTTAGAAGGCCTAAAGATTACTTAAAGCCCCAGACATTATATATTTTCTAAAAGCAGAGACCATGGAGAATAAAATGTTAGTTATAATATTATGTTACAAGATGGTTTATCAAAGCCATTTTTTAAAATAAAAAAATACACTAAAGTTAATTCTAGTACACACAAATACACAACATATATTACCCAATTTTAAAAACATTTTTGTCTCCTTTTTTTTTTCTTTCCCCCCACAGTTTGAAATGCTTACTGGGTCCTTACCATTCCAGGGAAAAGATCGGAAAGAAACAATGACACTAATCTTAAAGTAAGTTGTTGATGTAGCAGATGTCATTAGTAGGTTGTTTCAAATTGTGTACTCTTCTTCTTGCTTGGTGCTCTATGCAATCAAGCAAAGGACACACACAGTCCTGTGTACTTACCGGTAGATTCTTGTTTTAAAATAATTCTTCAGAACGTTTGTTTGGTTTTCCTTTTTGTTAATTAGGTCACATTGACCATTTTTTTTTTTAATAAATTCTTTATTTCACATTTTCCAAACAATACAGGTAATATATGTGGCTAGAGCTTCTTCATTATCAGGACTTACAATGTAACCAACAGTTATGTGGCTATCTTAGGACCCGGCTGACGATAGTCAAGTAAAGTAGCTATGGACATGTGCATGCATGTTGACTAGCTTATGATCAACGTATAATTGAAGGTGTTCCTGAAGTAGGTGGAAATATTGGCGTAGGCCCCGGGGAACCTGAGGGGCCAAACGACGCTACAAAAACGGCCCGTGGTCCATTGGAGTAAGTCCTGTCGTATCTTAAGGAGTAGCGGGGGGAAGTTGAGACTAAATGTCTCGGAGAGATTTCTGGGTATTTTCGTGCCCAGGTATGTGATTGCCGAGGTAGACCATCTGAAGGCAAAAGACGCGCGAAGCCCATGAGCCGCCGACGTGGGGAGAGTGACATTGAGCGCGCTCGATTTGGAATAGTTTATTAAGAAATTGGAGAGGGTTTCAAATCGGCTAAATTATTCTACTAAATTGGGCAGGGAAATGACAGGGTTAGATAGAAAGAATAGTAGGTCATCCGCAAAGGCTGCTACTTTTTGGGAGGTCGATGGTCCGGTGGGAATGCCCATGATATCTGTATGGGATCGAATTTTACAAAGGAAGGGCTCTAGGGTTAAAATAAATAAGAGGGGGGACAGGGGGCATCCCTGTCTCGTGCCGTTACCAATTTCTAGGGGTTGGGACAGGGAGCCATTAATTTTGACCTGTGCTGTAGGGTGAGAGTAGATCCCCCTGATCCATGTCAACATCCTATTACCCAGTCCTACATATTGCAGGACTGAGTCCATATACTGCCAATTCACCTAGTCAAAGGCCTTTTCGGCATCTGTGGACAGTAGCATGAGGGGTATGGATCTGGAGTTAGCAGCATGGAGAGTAGCTAGTACTCTTGTGGTGTTGTCTCGGGCTTCCCTCGTGGGTACGAAGCCCGATTGGTCAGGGTGTATTACCGCAGGCATCAGGGGGGCTAAGACAATCATTTTTTAACCTAGGGATGAAAAAAAATTGAAAGAGCAGAATGGAACATTTTTCTTGAACAAAATTTTAACAGTGAATGTGGTTTGCATTTGGGAAATCCAAAATCAAATGTTAAAACTAAAAATATCACCAAGTCTCTGATGGTATTCTGAAAAGCTTTTTGGTATGAACATAGGTGCAACAATCTAGTAAGTAGTGTATGGCCACATTTAGAAAACCTGTTCAGTGTGTATAAACCTGCTGAGGTTTTTAAAAAATCATATTGCATATTATTCATGCTAGTTAGGAAGTGTGTCCTAAAAAGTGACTTTACCAACTTTGCATCCTGCAAAACACGGTGCACTTTTGTGGTTGGACTTATAGAAAATGCTGCCTCGCTTCCTATGGTAAGAGAAATATGCAACATTCATATCTTTATGCCTTTATTACACAGGCAGTAATGCAAAAAAGGATATTATATAACAAAGTTTACTGACCTGCTCTAAATCATATCTAAAATGTGTTCACTTCAAAATATATATATATTTTCCTATAGATTAGTGTTACCCAACAGATGGCTTGCAGGCTAAGATTCAGCTTTTTGACACGCTGTACACGGTTGCCATCCACTTGTTGCACATGGCGTGACGTTGTATATCTTTAGAATTTATTAAGGGTCACAGGATCATAAGTAATACAGAGACAACTGGGTTATGCTGCTGCCTTCAGAAGGAGTTCGGCGCCGGCAATGAAAAAAAATTGGCCAGCCAGGTATAACCCCACCCTCTCCCATCATGCTTCAGTTTTTCTGCTAGTGTCCTGAGAGAATGAACATCTTTCTCCTTGCAAAAAAAAGTTTGACAATTTTTACTAGACATTTTGCATATTTTCCATGAGATATTTTACTTCGATCAAGTCTTTATTCCTAGCTCTCAGGTGTGGCTCCCTGTTTTGCACTCTCCAGGGAGGAATTTTCTACAGTTATGTTAGATTTTTATGAACAAAATCACGGTCATGATGACGAAATCAGACGCAAGGGCCGTAAGCGTACTTCTGTAGGACCTTCTCCAGAGTTTGTCTCTGAAATACCTGTTGCAGCTTCTGCACATAGTTGAGGATGCTCCCTTTGATGAGGAGCCTCACCAGCCCATTCTGAATGACTTTATGCCTGGAGAGCCTTAGTCTGCTGATATAGCTATTAGGCCTAAAGATAACATCAATTCATATTGACGCAGTACACGTATATTTAAAACCGAAGCATCCTGTATCTGAAACAGACATGTTACCAGTCTAGGCTCCCTTAAAGGTCTTGAAAAAGTTTACTTTTCCAGTTCATTCCTTACTTAAATCTGTTCTGTATGGAGAGTGGTCTACTCCTGACAAACTTTGTTTTTCCATCCCAAATATTTTTTTGAGCAATATCTGTTTGAGGAGTCATTTTCTGACCTTTTCATTACACAGTATTGATTTTTCAGACACTAGGTGGTATGCACTAAGTGTATGTCCAACGAACCCGCAACTATCCTTGCTGATCATTCACTTATGGAAAATTTCCAGCTTATACCCTCAGCATTACACTATTGTGTTGATGGGTTAGAGGAAACTGTCCATCTCATCTCCAGAATAAGTCTCATATTGGTTAATATTTTGAGTGCTCTTTGGCTCCTTTTGGCTAGACTTCTCTTGTTCAGCTCCGCAGATTAAGCCAAAGAAATCAGTCAGATATAGGAATCTCCAGACTGTAAGTACCCACAGCTGTCTGAATACTGGAACAGTGATGGCATCTGATTGCATGCAGTCACTGTACAGCCAACAGTTCTCACTGGTCTCCTTTGATTTTTTTTTAGTCAGTTTGTCAAGCCAGGTGCTGCCGACAGGACCACCCACAGTTCTAATTTCAGCCAATTCATCAGGAATCGTGCAAAATTCGAGCCATGTATGGCTAGCTTTACTAGGATGTTTGTGGGAGAGTGGCAGTTGTACAAGCACAGTTTATTTGGGAAATCGGCGATGTTACCATTACAGCTTCTTTGGAATCATGGCAGTCTTACTGGGGCAGCTTTTTTAAGAGGGATGGCAGTCTAGCCTAACATGATTTTCTTTTTTTTCTTTGCTCCCAGCCCTACAGCCATGCAAGGAAAATGGTGGAACTTTATAAACAGTGGACCTTATTTATCTATTCTTCCCAGAAAACAGTTGTCTGTAGTGCTCCACAGCAACCAGTCAGGTCAAATCTGCACTGAAAAATGACATTTGAAGAATGAAAGCTTGAATCTGGTTTTCGTTAGGACAGTAAACACAGATCTTAGTTTAGACATATTGACAAATGAAGTAAAATGAGGTTTCATTTGACAGACCTGTACATCCTGTCTCTGTTCTAGAGCCAAATTGGGAATGCCCCAGTTTCTAAGCAGTGAAGCACAGGGCTTGTTGCGTTCGCTCTTTAAAAGAAACCCTGCTAACAGGCTTGGTGAGTAATTTTTTTAAATGTGTTGCCTTCTAGAACAGCAGGGTGTCTATCTGCTTATCTTGTTTCTGTGCCATGCTTGCTTATTGATTGCCAACATACTGCACGTTTCAATTTTCAAGGATCCGGCTTAGATGGAGCAGAAGAGTTAAAACGTCACCCATTCTTCTCTACCATAGACTGGAATGTAAGTTTCATATTCAGTAAAGGTTCTTATTTCCCCCACACTGTACATTTGTTGCTCGCCTTTGTGCACTATGGTTTGGTATTTGCTACACTCAGAAGTTAATGTTCATTATCATACATGGTAAAGAAGCTGGTTGTATGCAACTGTGTTCTTGGACAATAAGGTTTTTTGTTTTATTATTTCCCTTAACTTAAAAATTAACACACTTTTTGTATTACACAAGATCATATACAAGTCTATTGATGGTTGCTATCTAAAACCTTTTTACAACCGTTTAAAAGATTGTCCCATTTAGAAATTACATGTTATTGCATGTTGTATGAACTCTGATTTGTAATTTGTAACATAACTAGAACTGTGCCACCTAGTGGCCAAGTTATTGCAGAAAGGCAAAATTGTTTTAAATCTTGTTACACAATAGTTATGGGAAAATGGGTGAGCTTGTCTTTGTTTTCTGCAGTAAGAAGAATGTATAAAATTTGAGAAACTAGAAAACATTTTTTTTAGCATGATAGAACTAGACGCACTTTTTATTTCATAAACTACCACTACGTATTTCTGGGTTTATTTATTCCAAAACAGAAATTGTACCGCAGAGAGATTAGTCCTCCATTCAAACCTGCCGTCACTCAGCCAGATGACACTTATTACTTTGATTCAGAGTTCACGTCACGCACTCCAAAAGGTCAGTATCTTCTATTGAACAAATTCACATGACAAACAATGAACAGTATCAGACTAGTAACCGATAACTCCAGAACGTAAAGGCAATACTTTGGATTTCAGTGCTCATAAAATAATTAACTTTTAAAGTGATCACTACAGTATACATGAACCTTGCCAAGAATTGGAAAGTACATATGCAAAGCACAGAGACTCCTACAAAGTTGTCAGAGTGAAATTAATCCTAGATATCTAGTATAAATTTTTCCTTATACCCCAGTGAAGTAATAGGTATTGTGTTACCATAATACATCATCTCCAATGGTGCAAAAGAACAAAATGGCGATGCCCCAAACCTTGCTTATCTTTATTCTAATAATAAGACTTTTGTTGTTTTCATTCTTCTCTAGCGAGTGATTGCTATAATAGCCAATCTTAGGCTATCACAGGGATCATGAATGAGATTGGGAGCGGGTCCGCTCAGTTTAGATCTTTAGTTCGAGACCAGGAGCTGTCAGTGACAGCTCAATCTCTTTGCTTGTAGAAGTTCAAATCAGCATGCTTCCTGCACACAGGTGTGCATATATGTGGTATCTATATACCTGATATGACCACATATATGTGATGTTGTCATAAAATATCTATCTATTTATCTATCTATGTATCTATATATATAGATATATATATATATCTAGAGAGAGAGAGACTGACTAACTGCCCCAGCACATTAGGAAACATTTACTGTGCTTTCATATTCATATCTGTTCTAAAATAAACCATATAGAATGAACCTAATAAGTAAAAAAAGTATTACTCTTCTGTTCATTGAGGGACACAGAGAAGATCATAGATCTGGAACCACTGTTGTGGAGGTGTGTGGCGGCTAGGTGGGGTCGGCCACAGGGTTACCGCCCTATGGCCTGCCAACAGTAGTATTCAATCGAAGTTAGCTGCCACACATCTCCACAACAGTGGTTTCGAGGTCTACAGTCTTTTCTGTGTCCTTCAAGAAACGCAAAGAAAAGGATTTTACAGTGAGTACAAAAATCCTATATTTCTAGGTTGCAATGCAAAATGGATATCAATGAATCCAGGATGGACAATTGTTTTTTCGTTTTTAACAGATTCTCCTGGAATACCACCCAGTGCAGGGGCTCATCAGCTCTTCCGTGGATTTAGTTTTGTGGCTCCTTCTTATGGCGGGGAAGATAAAACATGTTTTGCCTCTCCTTCACTATCTGTACCAAAGGTGACTTTCTTACATTCCTATTACAGTAATTCACTGCACTAGGTCCTCCCTTTCCTACTGCTGTATATGTTGATAGTTTACATATGTAATACTTTGCCCTGATTGATACAAACCCATCTCTTGTTTCTATACTTGTATCATCTTTGTCTTATTCCCTTCTTCACAAAGATGCTCAGTAAGAATGTCGCATTTGCTGACGTGTACACGCTGCGGGAAACTATTGGCGTGGGTTCATACTCTGTTTGCAAGCGCTGTGTTCACAAGGGAACCAATATGGAATATGCTGTAAAGGTATGGAAAAATGTATATGAAGCTGTATTGATATGCTTCTTGTGTTAAAGCCTAACTCCTGCCATATAATTTTATTTTATTAGTTTTGATAGAGTAGGGAAGGGCTAGAGCCTCTGAGGTTTTTATTGTTGTCTGTGTCCCTATTGGAGAGATTTTTCCAATGGAGACACAGACCAAGAAATATATTACAGTGGAGAAGAGTTAGAACATCAGTGCCTTTCTGTCCTGCTGGCAACTGCACCCTCATTTCTTGTATGGGTGTCACAAAGACAAAAGTGAGAGGAAAATCTCCCCAGTAGGATCACAGACAGCAGCTCTATCCCAAAAATTGTCTGGAGTTGGGCTTTAGTTTTTGTGTATTTTTATGAAGGAATTTTAAAATGGCTGTTATAATTGTGTGCTTTTTTTTTCATCACACCACTTAACGTTTCTTCACCTTCATGTATGTTTATTCCTCTGTTCATGGTCCTTTGCTGCAGATAATTGACAAATCCAAGAGGGATCCATCAGAAGAAATAGAGATTCTACGCCGATATGGTCAGCATCCGAACGTCATCACACTAAAGGATGTAAGTGCCGTGTTTGTCTATACTTTCTCAAGGTATCCGTTTATTTGACACCATCTGGGAACATTGTTCATATCCTGGTCTGGTGCTGATATACAATCCCTATCCACAGGTATATGAAGAAGGGAATTCTGTCTACCTTGTGACTGACCTTATGAGAGGTGGAGAACTGCTGGACAGGATTTTACGTCAAAAGTTTTTCTCAGAGAGAGAGGCGTGCGCTGTTCTCCTGACAATGTGCAAGACTGTGGAATATCTGCACTCGCAAGGGGTAAGTCCTGTGTACAGTTTTTACACCCATATCTTTCTTTGGAGGTGTTAAATATACACCTAAGACCTTATGTTAGATTGCCTTGCCATACTAGTTTCTATATTGCAGGTTGTTCACAGAGATCTAAAGCCGAGCAACATTCTGTATGTTGATGAGTCTGGAAATCCAGAGTCCATAAGAATTTGTGATTTTGGGTTTGCAAAACAGCTACGAGCAGAAAATGGATTACTAATGACCCCCTGTTACACAGCCAACTTTGTGGCCCCTGAGGTAATTATGGACATACAATTTGCAAATGGATATTTATTTTAGGAGAGAAATAGGTGTAGCTTTGGAAGTGTGTGAACTTTTAGGCTAGGTTCACACCGTTTCCTGGACCAGATCTGGAATGCAGTGCTTAAAATGGGCTTCCAGGTGCGTTCCAGTGCGTTTCCATGCATTCCAGTGCATTACAGACTAGAGAAAATGAGACGAGCAGTATTTTTATTTTGTCTGGCCCCGAACGGACTGTGCTGGTGTGGACAGAGCCCAGAAATACCATAGGGATACATTGGGATGCTTTTTTGGTCCAGGAACAACATGTTCTGGTCTGCACATGATCCAGACATGGTGTGAGCAAGCCCCTAATGTGAAAGAAGGTCTAAAGAAAAAACAATGTTTATTTTTATAACAAGATGCTGTTGACCTATTGAAGTACAACCAGTTATTTTCCTTGAAGTAATGGAGTAATATACAGTCATATCCCAGACACTGTGCAAGCTATTATGTCTGTGCATGCCTCTGTACTACATTATATGCATATTGACAATTCCGTTTCATATAACAAAATAGTGGGCAATCTATTGCATTGTTGAAGCAGCCATTTTTCCTAATTTTATTTTTTTTCTCATATGTGCCTACATGTTTAAAAAGCATGAAGACCTCACAAAAAAATGTTTCTGAAATATTTTATATAGCCAGATTAAATGCAGTTATTGCTTAGCCGAGTTATTTTTAACTGTATTTTTTTCTATTTCAAATGTTGCTTTACGCAAAAGACATACCCCCTGAGACTCAGTCTCTGACAGCATCAACTCGCCGAGAAGATTCAGAGTGAAATCCATTGTAGTTTTATTCTAGGCTAAATGATTACATAGGATGTTTTCTGGGTTTTCCTTTGAAGTGCAAAAGCACTTTAGAGTTGAAGGAGAACTATGGGTTGAGTGAATTACACTCATGCCCATAGTTAGAGCCGACGTATGACAGTGAAACTGTCGCACGTCAGTTCTATTGGGAAGTGATCAAAAACATACCGCCGCTCACTCACTTCCCGAACATCTCCCTGCAGAGTGGTGACTGTCAGTCAATACCCCCCGCATGGATTCCCCCCTCCCCTGCCTGATCTTCCAGCGCTGACTGGAGGGATGGACGGGGGAGGGGGCGGGCATAGCTGGCTCTGCCTCTAGATAGGCAGAGCCAGCTATCAATCAGCCAGCGGGTGGATCTCAACAGTATTGTCGAGATCCATCCCAGCTGCAGTGCTCTCAGCATATAGCGGGCAATAACCTGCCATATACTGAGTTTTGGATCGTGGGAGGACATTAGTATATGTCCTCCCTGTGACCCTAAAGAGCACAATGGGGAAAAAAAGATTACCCCATAGTTCTCTGTGAAAGCCTTCTGATACTCTTGAAGGACCTCTTTTCCAGACAAAGATAAAACTGAAACTTGTGGTATGATAAAGCTGGGAGTGTCTTACTATTAGGGCTGGTGCAGGGGTGCGGAAATGTAAAAAAAAAAAGCTATTTGTCCAAGGACTAAAGCGGGGGCCCAATCTACTTGTCCCTCATGACAATCTATTTGTCATGATACACATTTTTTTTTAACCAATACCGTACTTAACCGTGCTCAGAATCACTTCTCATTGGTCAGCGCGGTAACCTGCAAGCAAAATTCAAAATCCATACCGCAGGGCTGTACTGGACAGTAGAATGGGGTACAGATATTACACCCGTACCGGCGAGGAGGACGGACAAATAGCCTGCAATACAAGTGCATTGGGCGACTGTACACTTTGTACATAACAAGCGGCGGCTTCACCTGCTCTACCATTAGGCTGCTTTTCCGAAGCAGTGCCCAATGTAGAAAAAACACCCACCCGGAGGCCGGAACTACATGTCTCGGGCGTCCGACGATAGGAATTCCGCACCTCTCTGGTGTACCCAATACAAAAACTGGACATATTGAAGCAAAAAACAGGCTACTGCTACTGGAAGCACAACATTAATGTTCTGAATTCTGTGAAATATGTTTTTTTTTCTACATAAGAGAGAAAGCCGCAACCTTATCATAAAAATACCACACAGAGTAGAATTTTTAGAATAAATCAACAGCAGAGCTTTTAGAAGCCATTTTTCCTGGATATTTATGAGGAATACTAAGTAAGAATGAGCAAGAATCATCACATGTGATACAGCATGAAAACCAGTAAAATGTATATGGCTTTATTGACCTCACACATGTATTTGCATTAGATGCAGGGATGTCATTACAAAGACCACTGCATCAGCTGGATAAAAATTGGAGGTTGTAAATTTTCCTGGTCTCCTAAGACACTGAATCCCTGTGTAGCCAGGTTCTTCACCTCTTCTCGCACCTTAAGTCTGTGCTGCAACATTGAATTGAATGTTCAGGATGACAGCTGTTTAGAAGGAAAGCAGCAATGAAGTGAGCAAAGTACTGGCGTTGTTTAACGAGAACAGGAAATAAGTTGCTCTAACCATAAGTTTATCTGAACTGGGTAATCTTCTGGTTTTTTTTGTTTGTTCCGTATGTACTTTACCTTGTAGCGTATTGAGTTTATATGCTGAGGGTGTTGTACAAAGCACAGTCCTGCACTGCTCAAATGTTTTTATTTGAGGCTGAGCACTCCGTTGTACTTTCACTCACCAAATAAAAAAATCTTTAGCTGGTGGACATTTAACCAAGATGATAAAAATGTGATAACAGAGTTTTTAGGTTTTTTTTCTCATCGATGAAGGGGTTACACTGCATTCCTTTATCATAAATTACAGGACACAGAATGGTATTCAGAAACATAGGGTTATACTACCAGTCACCTACTGGAGATGTGGACACTGTCAAACAAAGCTGGAAGACAGCCAAGTATAACCACTCCCTCACCCAGCAAGCCTCAGTTTTCTGCTGGTGATATCAAAAGATAAATGTCTTCTCTATGCTCTGAGAGAAGAAAGCCATTTTCTCAAGTTTATTTTTTTTTCTTCTGGCAAGTTTCTAGAATTGCTGCAGAGACCTTAGAGCTCATGTTGAATCTTCCTAGATTTGCTGATCCTCTGCATAGCCTCAGAAGACCAGACCCAGCCATGAGGAAGATGGCCTGTTAAGTGCCCTTGTGCACTGGACATCGCTTTAGGCCACCACTCTTTGGTACCAGAGCTGCAATGCGGGTGGGAGCTACAGAGTGCTTTACTGGACAAGGACTGGGTTTACCCCACATGGTTCCCTTCTCCTGCACTACTATGGGATTTTCACTCCACTGAGAAGATGTGGGTGGAATTTCTTCGCACCCTTCCTGTGGTGGTGATTACACTAACATTGGTAAGTCAGGGCCTTTCGGCATTTATTTAGGGGCCTTGGGTGCGTGCCTACACTCAACTAATGGGTTGACATAGCTTTGCTGGCTGCAGCACAAACCCTACTAAGTGTGCACAGCTGTCCATATAATGAGTGATCATTCTGTGCATGTGCACACCATTTTCCAAGATGCACCTAGCCACCTCCACACTTCTCACCAGCTCCTTAGGCCACACCACGCCAAGATTCTCAGAATGTCCTGGGCTCTCATCTGCCTTTTGGACTAATCACTGGGCTTGTAACATTTCCTGCTCCTGCAGGGGTTTGTGAGTTCCCTTGTGGGATGCTTGTATACCAAACATGGCGGATCATAGGTGCAGTGGTACTGCAGGCCTTGCCATCTCCAGATCCGCATTCAATTCTGGGGAGCTTGTACCCTCTAAGGGACCTGCAACCTATAGCCTAGATCATGTTCCCTTTCTTGAGTCGCAGCACTCCTTCGAGTCCTCCCTTTCCCCTTCTGGGATAGCTCCTTGCTCTGTTTTTTCAAGTGAGGAATTTAATGCGACCAAGTCTGAGTTTATAGGTAAAATTTCAGCCTAGATAATGGACTCAACACAGGGGCTGCAAGTGTGCTTCTGCTCTCTCTCCTCCTCACTAATTCTCTGAGTTTCCTGCAGCTGTCTCCACATGGTCAGCTGCAGATGCTGAAGTTTGTTCCTTGCCTAGATGACTTGGTACCTGAAGAGCGTCTGCTCACTCAGATTGGTCCTACATTTAAAGACACCACTGCAACTCTCACAGATGAAATTTGCATGTGTCTTGACCTAGTTCAACTGGAGTTAGTGTGCTTAAGGTTACTAGTCTGGGTTCTTTTAAAAAGCCACATTTCCTATTCATTCACTGTGGCAGCCTATTTTATATGGTAACTGACCAAAGCCTGATATTGTCTCTACCCCTGCAAAACGTTTTGCCCAACAATACATTAGGAGGCTGATTTCTTTAAAAAGTGGGTGGTCCCTGCAGTGGATCCCGTCATCAGCTGTCTTAACAGGACCTTAACCATCCCAGTGGGAGATGATCTGAGATTCATGTATCAGGTGGACAAAAGGCCCTTTCTAAGGCCTCCCTTTCCCTTGCAGGCCCTGTCATGCAGCTGCCTATTGCAGCTATTTTTACTTATAAAATCCTGTTTCAGTTATGGCAAGGGATCTGGGTTCTATTCTCTCAGACCGCTCTGTACTGCAACAGCTGGTACTCATGCCTGTAGCCCGGAGATATTGTGTTAAGAGCCTCCATCTCCAGAATTTCTCCTCTGTTGGTGCACATGTAGAGGACCCTTTCACTAAAGTACACATGTAAAATATGCCCTTTGGAGCAGAACACCTCTTTGGTACTACCATCGTTAGGTTTATACAGCATGTTACACGGGGAAGAACACATCTCTTGCCCCAGGCAAAAAAAAGTTCTGATTAATCATTTTGATTAATCTGCTGTCTTTTTTTTCATTCCCCATGGGCCTCAAAAAGCGAGCAGAAGCCTGGGACCCAGTTCAGCCACAAGTACTGGACTCCAAAATCCTCCAAGCCTGAGGCAATGTCCTCCTTTCAGGAAGACACCTCCACTGGGCCTAGTGGGGGGGGTCAATTAATGGCTACGCGAGACATGAAGGCTCAGTCTTTGGACCAGCATATTAGTCTGCATCCCAAGACCTGGATGGCTCTGGCTTGGTGGGTCATGAGCACAGCTCTGGAGTTGGGGGAAGTTGATTTGAGGAAGAATCCGGATGTCCTGCTGTTAAAGAGAGGTAGACCAGATTCTAGCTTCCTTGGAACTGCACATACCAGCCCTATCCACAGTCCACATTCCTGGAGTAGAAAATTGGCAGATGGACTTTCACAATGTTGGGGCTCCTTAGAGTGGTCTCTCACTGTCACAGATGAGGAGGCTGGACATGGACCTGCTGGCTTCCAGGTTCAAAATAAAACTGAATAGGTTTGTATCCAAAACCAAAGATCCCCTGGCCCTAGCAGGGCATGCCCCGGTGACTCCATGGTGTCAGCTCAGCCTATTTTATCCCCTCCCTCCTCTAGAATTTCTTCCTCATCTGCTACAAAGGGTAAAAAAAGATCTTTCTGGTGATTCTCATCTCACCGAACTGGCCTAGGAAGATATGACACTTAGACTTCGTCAGACTCTTCATGACCTTTTACAGATTGTCCGGATCTTCTTTTCCAGAGGCTGGTTTACCTCCCTCCTTCATGGTCGTTGACTTTAACAGCCTTGCTGTTGAAGCCCAGGTGCTGAAGGATAGGCACACATCCAATTCAGTTATTTCTACACTTTCAAAGGCTAGGAAGTTGACCTCTCCTACCACTGCACATGGAAGGCATAATTCTTGTGGTGTGGTATTCGCCTGTCTACTCTCACTCACAAGGCTGCCTTTCTGATTGCTATCACCTCGGCAAGTTGTGTCTCTGAGTTGGTGACCTGAACCTGTAGGGAACCTTTGCTTACCCTACACAGGGACATGGTTGTGTTGAGGCTTAGTTTCTTCTCATTGCGGTTTCTTCCCTCCTCCTTGATTAGGACATTGTTTGCCTTCTTTCATTCCCTGCTCCTCGGCATCTTAAGGAAATGTCCTTTCTTGTGTTAAGCACTGTTTGAGTTTTCCACTGCTTCTTTTGGACAAACGGATTCTCTCTTTCATTCCTATGGAGCCCTCAAGGGAACAGCCTGCATCTTGCTCTACCATCTTCAGGTAAATTTAACAATTCATCATTCAAGCTTATGGACTTGAGGACAAAGTTCCACCTTACCCTCTCAAAGCACACTCTATTAGATCTGTTTGTGCTGCTTGTTCTTTTCAGCATCAGGAATTTGTTTCTCAGGTTTGAAAGGCTGCTGCCAGGTACATGTTCAGTCCTAATCTGCTGCCATCTTTTGCCACAAGGTTCTTCAGGCTGCTTTGTAAGCTCTTGAGCCCCTTCTGTTGTCAGGCTGTTGACATTTAATTTTCTGTGTTGCCCACCCCTCAGTTGTATTTCTTGGGGATGTCCTTCGATTCCTGAACTGGCCAGGAAGGGGGTCTAAACACCTGGTCTTGAAGTGGTTAAAGATATGTGTAAAGTTCCTCTTTTAATAATGATTGATATGCAATACAATATTAGCATTATATGGTTTTTATCTTATTTATGTGCATACTAGAGTATTGAGTGCTCTAGTGTGCAAAAAGTGACTAGCTTCCTTAGTTGCTGGTTTTTGCCTGACATCTTACACCTCACTATTGGTCCAGTTAGGGGCAGGCTAGAGCCATTGTCCAGTTATGGGCAGTCTAGGGCCATAGTCCAGGGAAGCTGGTTATTGTTTATACACAAGAGCACTGTGGTACTTGAGTGCTGTGCAAGAAATTTTAAACTGGTGTGTATCCATCTTATGGGGCTCCTATTCACCATAGGCGATACTTTTATGACCTCATTATATCCACAGTTTTACTTTAAAAATGAATGCAACATCAATTAAGTAAAAACAGAATATTTGGTAAAACACATAATGAAGGGATTTTATCAGAACTGGAGCAGACAAAATCTGGAGCAGTTGTACATGGCAACCAATCACCCCCTCTCTTTCATTTTCAAATCTTAACTGAACAAACTGAGATAGGCTGGTTGCCATGCACAGCTGCTCCAGATTTTGTCTGCTCCGGTTTTGATACATTCCCCCCAATGTATTTAATGTGTGAGTAAATAGGACTTGCTACAGTATTTATCTATTTACATCTTATGGGTTTTTAATTTTGTTTCCATGAGCATCAGTAAATCCTTTTGAAAAGTTGGTAATTCAGCCAGTTCAGAAATGGGGAGCTGTCATTGCTAATTTCTGTGCTAGTCTGCTGTCTCAAAGACCTTGTAGATTTAATGATTTCTAAATTACTGAACTGGAACAAGCATGCATATCAGGAGTTTTGGCTTCACTCTGATTTCTTGAATGAACTGAGGGATTTTAATCAAATCTATTCCTAGGTATTGAAGAGGCAGGGATATGACGAAGGATGTGACATTTGGAGCCTGGGAATCCTCCTCTATACAATGTTGGCAGGGTAAGTGCACATACATGCATCATGGTGATATATGGTAGGTCATTTAAACCGCAAGCTGCTTATCTGGCAAAGACAAGTCTGCTCTTCACAACCACAAGATAATATAAAAAAAACTTGGAACGTAAGTTGATTGCAGTTTTAAAGTGTGCTTGCACCACTGTTTTTAATAAATTTGGTTGCTGTGCTTGTATCCTTTTCTATGTTTTCATAGGGATACATAAGAACTTTAGTAGCAGAGAAGCAGACTTTTGTAAAAGTGGCAGAGCTTGGCTTGGACTGATTTTCTTTAATACTCAATGATTCTGTTTTGTGTAGAATTATCCAATAAAATGACATAAACAGAAATAATTGTAGACTAACTTTTTACCTGCATATCTGCAGATACACACCGTTTGCCAATGGGCCAGAAGACACACCAGATGAGATCTTGGTGCGGATTGGCAGTGGAAAGTTTACCTTGAAAGGTGGTAACTGGAACACCGTGTCAGACTCTGCAAAGGTACAGTTCATATAAAGAGCACAATCTCTTCATAACCATCAGACTTCAAAATCCTCTGCCCAAAAAGGTAGAGATGGGGAACCTGAATTTTAAGATGGATTTGGTGTCTTCCTCACTAGAAATATAGAATGAGGAGGATTCACCAGTCAAGTGATTTAATTCATAAAACCTAAAAACAATATGTGATCAGCGCCAGTAAATGCAAATAAGAGCCACTAGGCACTCAAGATAAATAAAAAAAGATCTAAAACATGTATAACAATCATGTGCCAAGCTGAATAAATATATACAATTCAGTGAAATATGTGATACAACAATAAGATTATAAGTATATGTTTTTAAAAATATATTCAAAAGAGTACATCAAAACATGAAAAGATGAGAGCAGAGTGGTAAAAACAAAGTCCAATGTGCAACAATTATAACTGTGCAAACAATAGTAGGGGATAGTCCACCACTAGATAGATTCAAACTTCCAAGTAAGCAGTTGCCACAGAAACCTCCACCCAGTGGATGCAAATATTGGAACGGTGCTCATCTAGGGAGATAGACCCAGAGAACTAGGTCTCAAAGCGCATTTCCCTTCTTAATAGGTGAGGGAAAGACCAGATAACCTCCTCGGCTCGGAAATAACATATCAATAACAATAACACAACAATCATTTCAAAGGGCGACAAAGTATAAAGAGGACATAGTGCATATCGTCCGAAACATACAATTTATTGAATACAAACAGGTACTCGCAATGTCACAGGTGACAAGAGGCGTAAAACAAATATCCAATGGGTGCAATGGGACTCCCTTCCGTCCGGCTCAGCTGAGAAGAGTGACGTTGAATGCTCGGCATTAGCCATAAGTTACTGATAATTGGCCTCCCTCATCGAGCATTATTTGATTAGCTATGTACAGTATGTATCAATCATTTAAAAAAAATTTATAGACATTCTTGGTTAGGTTAACTTCTGATTGAGAACAAGCAGGTGTAAAGAACAGAAAGCAAGCCCCCAAATGCAGGTCATTGTGACCTGCATATCTGTAGTTCCTTTTCTTTCACCCATACAGATTACCATAACTAAGTGAAAAGGATCATTTTTAAAACCCAGCTTCATTCAAAACATTCTCATTCTCTCTGGGATAGACAAAAACATATATAGTAGTGTGAGGAAGGGTTAGAACTTCAGACAATCCGTTTAATGTTGTCTGTGTCTTCCTATGCCGGTAACAACTGTACCCTCCATATCTTGTATGTCTGTCAGTGACAAGAAGTGAGGGAAACACTTGATAGTTTCGATTTTGTAATCCTGTGTCTCATTGGGGAGCTTTACTTTGACATCCCGTTCTGTAGAAACAGCAAAGTGAGGGAAATCCCTCTTAGTTGTCATCCGAACAAGGGTCCATATTGGAATATTTCCCCTCTATTCCTGTTCTGGTGACAACTCAAAATTTTCACATTTCCTTCACTTTCAGTCCCTCTAACACTGGTCACCAGGACAAATAGAGATATTGACAGCAAACAGACAGCAATAAAAAACTAAGATGCAGGAAGCCAGCAGGCCAAGATGAATTGCAAATAGTATAATTTACTGTCCCATATCTGAAAAGAAAGGTCTCAAATGGCTTCATTTCCTGCTTTCATCAAAAGACACCACATATTATCAGCCAATTATTTTGGAGTGTATTTCTACTTTTACAGTCAAATTTGAGAAAGCCCCCCCCCCCCCATATGTTTGTGTTTCTATTCACACCGCATACCAAAAAATAATTTCTTACCTTTTTAGATGTCTGTGTAACTGCCTTTGCAAGCTTCTATCTCAATTTCCAAGTGACAGGAAACTATTTGTCCCCATAGAAAGACCAGGGACAGACTGTGTTTTCCCTCATTACAATACAATATAGTTCTTTAACCCTTTGTTAGAAAATACATTGTTAAGATCTGCCAGCACAGTACACACAGGCTTATGCATGTTAACATTAACCTACCCATCCTATTCTGTGAATGACGGTGTTGAGCAGTGACACTAGTGCATCTGTCTGTAGACCCAACAGCTGTCATATCCATAGTGTTCTGGAAGTAATGCAGAATCTGTACTTTTCTGTCAGAAGTATTGATTTTAAGGTACTGTGAAGCGAACTTCCTATTTATTAAGACTTAGGAGAGGTTACATTTCTTTACACATCAGGATTTACAAAAATCTCTGTGCCTTGAGTTCCACTTTAAATATTGATGCATTGTATTAAAGTGGACCTTACCATAAAATGCAAGGTCCACTTAACATACCAGGGTCCTTCCCATTATCACCATTAGCTTCTTTATGAAAAAAACCCTCTTCTGTACCGCATCCTTCTGGTGAGATCCCGGGGAATGCCGAGTACCCAAAATCTCCTGATATGTCTAAATTACATTGCATGCACAGCTGCAGAGCCATTTGTAGTTCACCGTGGAATTCAAGTGCAGTGACATCACTACACTTGTAGCCCATTTATACGTTCTGCTGTCCTTTAACTGAAAGTCTGAGCATTGGTACACAGGGGCTGGGAGGAAGAGTCTACAGAAGTCTGAGCATAGTACCCACGATCCACCAATCATGGTTGCGGTACTCAAATGTAAAAACATAATAAATGCACTATACCATTGTAAATTGTAGCCATACATGTGTCCTCTTACAGGACTTGGTTTCTCGCATGCTGCATGTGGATCCCCACCGCCGGCTTACTGCCCGTCAAGTTTTGCACCATGAATGGATCACAAAACGAGACTTACTACCTCAGAGTCATCTTAATCGGCAAGATGCACAGTTGATAAAGGTGAGTGTCTTTCCTTTCACAGCTACCAAATGAAGTACGAGTATTAAAATGAGGATAGAAAGGTACAAAAAAGCTTTTGTGAGTATAATAAATAATACTAGTTTCACTTTACTAGCCGCTTGAGTGTAGGGCTTAGGCCATTCAACAGCCATCTCGCTGTTCAATGGGAGTAGCGTGATTGTCAATAAGGGCACTCATACTGGAGAGGGGAATGAACGTTTGATACGTTCAGTCCTGTGGTCTAGAAAGTGAGGCCCCAGGAACATAAAAATCAATTGAGAGGAACACAGAAGTGTTTTCTCACCAACAAAGATAATAGCAGGCATGTTGCAGTGTCTTCTCTTAGGAAGGCCATTTACTTTTAAAAGTCTAAAATGGCTGACGGGTTTTCTTTAAGACACTCAAGGGAGAATTAAAACTACCAATTTAACTTCCAAAAGAAAGCTTAAGTTAGAAAAGTTCAATAAATGTTATTAAATCCTTAATTAAACCTATTAATGATTTCTGCAGCGTTTTCATTTACATTTTGCTTACTAGAGCATGCGTAGTGTGTATTACATACAAAGCATGCCTGTGGTGATAAACTGCAGTTTTCAACTGAACTTTCAAGCCCTCAAATGGCTGCTGTTATAGCTGTTCACATGATGATGTGCGCCGTCCTCCACTGCAAGCATAAGAAGGTTTAGTTCAGCTGTAGCTGTAAACTGAGAAACCACTGAGTGTTAGTAAACAATTAAGTTATGAAACTGATCCTCTCTGCATAGAAAAAAAAGCTAGAGATTAAAATGTATTTAAAGACCAAACTCTTTAAAGTGACAATAAACTCAGGTGTTACATTTTAAAAATGCCTTCAAGTACCTTAAAGGAGAACTGTGAGTGAAAATCACTCGGCCTCATAGTTCTAGCCGACCTGTGACAATGAAACTGTCACAGGTCGGCTCAATAGATTGGGAAGTGAGTGAACACATACCGTGTCTGACTGTCCCTCACGGCTCCCTGCAGGGATTCCCCCCTCCCCTGTCCGATCCTCCAGCGCTGACTGGCGGAACAGACAGGGGAGGGGTCGGGTACAGCTGGCTCTGCCTCTATATAGGCAGAGCCAGCTGTCACTCGCGCAGCTGGGTGGATCTAGACCGTAATGTCGTGATCTGTCTCGGCTGCGGCGTCTCAGTATACCGCGAGCTGTAGCCTGCTATATACTGAGCTTTGGGTGACGGGAGAACGCTAGTTTGTGTCCTCCCGTTACCCTTAGGAGAACTATGGTGGAAAAGCCCTAACCCCATAGTTCTCCTTTACCTAGTATGGTCCCTGTGTGTGTTGTAAAGTAGCCACTGCTCTATGCTAACTCCTGTGACGGTCTGCAATCTCACATTTAGTTTACTCATTTGTATTGAGATTGTAGTCCATCACAGGATCGAGCTTGGGGTGGTGCCTACTTAACACACACAGGGACCACGGGAATAAAAGTAACCACCCTCTAGAAGGAAGGACAGTGTCGGCACCAATTCAGAGATGATTTGAGGATCTACAGCTGAGTGATACACAAATAAGGTACAGTTTTTGTTAATAGGGTATTTTAATGCATTTTTGTGATTTAACGTCTGAGTTTAATGTCACTTTTTAATTAGTAGTGACGGTTTAGCAACCCTGTCATGTTTGTTTCTATAGCTGTCTGTGTAAACACTGGGAAGATTCTACCTCTGTATTTGTCCAGATTACTGTTGTCACCAGGATTGAAAGTTGTCAGCGGTATAGGAATAGAAGGGAAATCTTGAAATGTTGCACTAAGAAATTATTTCCTCTCATTTCATGCTGTGTCTACAGGACAGTAGACAATGAAACTGTCACAGGTCGGCTCAATGGATCGGGAAGTGAGTGAACACATACCGTCGCAGTAATGTCGGGATCCGTCCCGGCTACAGCAGTCTCAGTATATCGCAAGCTGTAGCTCGCGATATACTGAGCTTTGGGTCACGGGAGGACACTAGTATATGTCCTCCCGTGACCCTTAAGAGAACTATGGAGGAAAAAACTTGCCTCATAGTTCTCTTTTAACCGTTCGCTACACTATTCAAAACTTAAAAGGATTGGCTTTATATTTACTTGAAGCAATCTTTTTGATGCCGTCCGTCCGTTTTTTTACTACGGGCGGACGGCAAGAGGTTAAAACATAAAATAGTTCCTTAGAAATCTTTACATACCCTGTGCTTCACTGGGGTCTAGGTAGCTCTGAATATCCTTGCAAGCTCTTCATGTATCCAAAAGCCATATATAATTGCATAAAATAGAAACAAGATAACTCTTCTACAGGAAAGTCATATCACGCCAATAGATGCTAAAACTCTACCTGAGAACCCAGCAATAGGAGAGGAAACAAGCCAGGATGAATTTACTACGTTAGACACTAGGAGAACCGTAGGAAAAACTATTCACAAAACCATTGCAAGTTAACTTCCAAAAGAGGGACCAAAGTTGTAATCTTGATGAAAATAAGTACCTCCACTCAGGGCCGGATTTCCCACAAGGCCACTGAGGCCCGGCCTTGGGGCAGCAGGGAGTAGAAGGGCAGCAGGGGTGTGGAATTCCTATCGCCTCACGCCCAGAACATGCGGTTCTGGGCGGGTAGTTTTTTTCCTACATTTAGTCTTGCCTGAAGCAGAGCTAAATGTAGAGCGTGGGAAGCTGCAGCCCGTTTTGAACAAGTGATCTTGGCGATGCCGGATGTGGGGGCTCGTCAGTCCTTCCCCCGCCGTCCCCCCCTCCATGGTCTGCCCCCACATCCGGCTGCCTTTCTCCCAGCTGGCCGCCTCCCTCCTCGCCGTGGTTTTCGGGGTCCCCCACTCTCCTGGGGGCAACGGCAAAGTAGGTCAGTAGTTCAGGATGGAGAGCGGCGAGCAGAGCTGAGAACGTCCGTGCTCCACTCTACTCCGTGTAAACACTGAGACGGTAGAGCTGCACTCGCAATCTTCCCATCTCAGCTGTCACATGAGATCGAGCACAGTACTGTGATCAAACTCCTGTATTGGAGGTGACCAGTTTAATAAAGAAAACCTGACGCCTCCAAATTCTATCACACGGGCTTGTTAGCTCCTGTGTGATAGCAATAAAGTTAAGTGAAAACAAAATAAAATTAAGAAAATTAAACTTGATAAAGTAAAAAATAATAAAATAAAAAAATATTATAAAAAGTAAAAGATGAGATCAATAATAATTTAAATAAAAAATTAAAGAATTATAAAATAAAAAAGATATAAATTTTAAAAAATAAACATTCAAAAAAATTAGTGATAAAAGCAGACGGCGTAAATCCGGGCCTGCCTCCACTGAAAACTGGCATGTCTTCTTCAGAGTCCCAAGAAGGGACATGGCTGTAAAACATGTCCATTTTCAGTGGAAGTGCTTATTTTCATCAAGAATACAACTTTGGTCCCTCTTTTGGTACTGACAGAATAAGCCAGAATGAATCCATCTTTGGCTTGTTTCCTCTCCTATTGCCGGCATTTCAGGGAGAGAGTTTCACCATCTGTTGGTGTGTCCTGGCGTTCCTGTGGAGGAGTTATCTTGGTCATGTGCCCTGATTAAGTCATTTGATAGTAAGTGCAGTTTTATTTTGAAGAAGCTCCTTGATAATAATAGTATACTGTATGTGAGTTAAGCATAGTCACTGACAGGCCTCCTATGTTACCCCTTTGCACAATAACCATGATTTCCACTGAATAGTTATCAGTGTTTTGTATGAATATATTTCTGAACCGTTAATTCATTTTCTGTTGTGTTTGTCCTATATTTCTGTAATATTTCTCACTACAGTTTTTAGTAAATGTCTATGGTTTTTCCATTGCAGGGAGCTATGGCTGCCACATACTCTGCCTTAAACAGCTCTAAGCCAACCCCACAGCTGCAACCAATCAAATCGTCCATCCTCGCACAGCGACGTGTCAAGAAACTTCCTTCTACCATCCTCTAGCAGGGTTTTCTGCTTACCACAGTCATTCTCCTGTACTTGGTGACTTGTGATGATGGCTCTTAGCCACTACCAGCTTTCCAAAACTGTGCAACACCATATTTTACCCTGACCATATAAAGCTGTGTTACTCCTGCCAATGTGGACTCAGCATGGCACATTTGATGTGCCATTATTCACGGTACAGTTGCAGGAGACTGCAAGGGTCTAATGCCCTAAAGAAAAGTGTACAATTATTGAAAAAAAAGCATAGATATATTTTATCTAAGGTGGTTGTTGTGCTTCTTTAAATCATTACACATCTCCCCTCATCTCCTTGCAGCACTATCTCAGGGCTGTCTGCACTCCTGCTGTCTGTGACAGTGAAGGGACATTGCTGTTTGATCTGTGACATATCAGAATTCTGAGTATTCAATCGATTTCTTGCCTTTTGCTTTGTGCCGCCATTACAAAGCAATCTCACAAACATTCCAATACATAGTATTTGTGTTTACACACACCATGCAGACTTGGTGTATTCACACACCTAAGGGCTCACTGTGCTTCAACCGCATGTTGCTTTATTCAAGTGACTGTTTTGGCAAGCAGCCAACACTTGCTACAATTTAAGCACAAAGAATATGCGAAATAGACCTTGAGATTGAAAAAAATGATATTTTAATCTAAAAAGATATAAGGCTGGATACAAAGAAATGTTCTTTCGGGTAAAGAGAAATCAAACCGTAGTGTAAACTACCAGCAACAACTTTGACACTGGAGATTCAGTGTGTTAAGATCCCTTTTGCTGTTGGAACATGAGCACTGTACACTGATCATTTTCATAAAAAGAAACTGTATTATATTACCAACTCATGTCCTTACATCATGTTGGTTGATATAACATCCAATCAACAGTTTATAAGCTTTTGTAGTCTTTTCAGCAGCAGTTCCCTATGCGATAAATGTTCATTTGAGGGAGACTATCATAAAGTTCTATGCCAGCTCTATAAATGGAGAAGAAAATCATAAATCAATGAACTAAACACAATTTTAGAATTGACGTTGGGGTATTACACGTTTCCATAATGTGTGTGCCTTTAGATGGATACCCGTAGTTTGGGCTGTTTTTAGCATGGCTAAACAGCAACGATTGGCTTGTACATTCACATCCTGGTGGAACTTGGTTTTCTGAAGCTGCAGGTCATACCTCACACTAATCCTGTGTCACACAAAGATTTTTTAATTTGGTAAAATGGCATCCTTTGCAAACATTTTTGGTGCCAACCAAATGTAAAATATATGCCTACCATATGTAGCAAAAGGTACGCTTCCGTAAAAATGGCTTCTTAAAGTGTATATCAGAGCAAAATGAAAAAATACACGCAATGCATGTAGATTTCACTTTGTTTTATCACTTTAAAGACCCTGCAAGAACAGAAAATTACATGTCGAATTGCCAGAAATGGAGTCCGCAACAAACTTTTTTGAATAAATGTTGCCACCCCTGCCCAGATGTCGTTTGCTAAAGTACTGAACCGTGCCCCTTCTCCCCTCCACAACAGAAGTTCTAACTAATCTGTAGTTCTAAGAGCTGGAAGCAGGGCCGTCCCTATATTGAGGCCGATTGAACTGATTGCCTCAGGCAGCATCTCATTGGGTCACATGGGGCACACCTGCCGCCCCCTTTCCAGCCAGAGCATCCCAGGTTGCTAAGAGCTCTTGGCTACTTGTGAAGCTCTGGCAGGTCCCGCCCAGCTCACTGACGTCACTGGTTGCCAGGAGCTGAACGCGGGATGGACAGAGGTGTCATGTGCACCCCTCTGACCCGCACAGCCAGCAAACCTCCACAAGCCCTCCCCCTGACAACCAGGGGGCGAGAGTTGTAGGGATACCACTGGTTGGAAGGGTTAATCTTGCTCCTTGAGATGACACATGAAGTGTAAAAAGGACATAAGACGGCTCTGCATTTCTGACATGATCAACAAGTATTTTTTTGCAGTTATCAAACATATGACAAAAACACTTTCAATGGTACAGATGGGTGCAAATAAGAGAAGTTCATTGTTAGGGTTTACATACACTTTAAGTCCATTTATACTAATTTGGTGATTCTGAACGTGGGGGATCTACTGGCCAAAGAAGTGATGTATACATCCTGTTATGGAGTCTGTGTAGAATGTTTGTTTACAGGTAGAGCAGATAACATTTGTGAAAAACCTATCTTTTCTGGACTTCTGGAAAATGTAAAGCAGTCATCTTCAACTTTTTAATAGCAGGATGTATTCCAGTACTTTTTTATAAAAAACCTCTCTTGCTGTATAAATGCATATTCCTTTGTTGCTGATTATGTTGTCTAATAAACCTCTGAAATGGTTTAACTGGTAAATACTTAAGCCAGTATTATTACAGTCTTGTCTGCTATGAAATCTGTTGACTAAATCACCATACATTAAACCAGTCTAAAGGTAAACAAATTGTTCACACAAACCTGCAGATCATGAACAGTGAATTTTGAATTCCAAATGCTTGACCTTGAATTGCTGGTGTTTGCCTACTGCTTATATGTCTTACTTCCCTATCAAAACCTTAAGTCTCCTATAAGTACACTTTTTTTTCCTAACCATCTCCCCCCTTCCTTGTAAAAGTAAAATGTTCTGTTACTCGCCTAACCCCTTCTACAGGCCCAGCAGCAGATCTCGGCTGCAGATGGGGGTCACTTTCATCAAAGAAATGCATTTACACAGAACTACTGGTTGCCCGTTTGTGATCCTGAAGTGGGTGTTGGGTAAGTAAAAGGACCATGTTTGTATAATGAGAACTGAACTCTGGAAGCTGTCCCTAAAAAATGGCAGACAAAGGGCATAGAACTAGTCACAAGTATTGCTTGTCTGCAGCTGAAAATTCCGCATTACCGACTTCCAATGCCTTGTTCTACATTTGTCTTTGTATGGTGGCAGCCATCTTGGTAGAGGCAGGGGTTTTGCTTTCTTATATCAAAGCCTCCAGCAAGAACAGGGATCGGCACAGTAGTGATTTTACCAAATCCCACCACAAATCTCCTGAGACTAGCAGTCAGAGGCAGCACTGCTTGAGGGCCGGTTCACACCACAAAGTCTACGTTCCAGAGCATTCGGCATTTGGTACGCAAGCCGGCCGGCTCCCTGCGTTCAGGAGCAGAAGGGGGCGTGGTGGTGCATTGAAGTCAATGGCACCACAGCCGCGCCCCCTGCCTGCAGTGCGATCGCCCGGACCCGAAACGCAGGCACATTAGTGCTTGTGTTCCGGTTCAGTGTGATCTGTCAAAATAGTGCATGCAGTATTTTTGCAGATCGCACTGTACCGGAACGTAAGCACTAATGTGCCTGCGTTCCGGGTGGGGCTGCGGTGCCATTGACTTTAATGCACCGCCATGCCCCTGAACGCAGGGAGCCAGCCAGCTTGCGTTCCAGTGCGTTCCAGAGGCCGAACGCTCTGGAACGCAGACTTTGTGGCGTGAACTGGCCCTTAGATCTCACACTGCAGATATACAGGTATAAGGCAATAGATACAGGAGTGCCTAAGCACCTTCACATACCAGGAAGTGCAGTGTTATTTTTTAGGAGAATTTTCTGACAAAGGGTAAATTTTCAGCGTACTGCTTAGGCACAATTCACATTTGGTGTGGTAAGAATTTAGAATTTGTTTATTTTATTTCAAAGATTTTTATTGGTTTTTAAAAAAAAAAGAAAACAACATATTAAAAGACAAATAGGTAGCACAATCCATGCAAAACAAAGAGAATAAAGAACTCCCCAACGATACAGTGCTTAGCATAAATGAGCACATTACAACAGATTTGTCAGAAAACCAATACTTTCTTTTCAGTATCAACATTTTGTATGGGACACTATACTACAAAATACTCCCACAAATGCGGGCCATTGTTTGCAACCAAGATTTGTTAATTTGCACACACATAAAAGTAAATAAAAAATAAGTCATAGGAGCAAAGCTACATTTTAGATAACAAAATCCTAATTAACAAGAATGCAACTCCAGGTGAGTATAATGATTCATTACACAGGTGTCCAGCAGACAGTTGATTATAAAAGTGCGTTACTTAACAAAGAAAACGCCTTCCCATTTCATGCTGTCAGCAATGACACCACATGGCAGAGAAATGTCACTGAGAAAGAAAATAATTTCTTTACACAAAGGTGAAGGCTACAACAAGATCAGCAAAGCTTTACTTATCAGTCAGAATACTGTAGCAAATGTGATACACAAATGTAACAAAGATGGAACTGTAACTATCTCACAGAGACGTCCAGGCTGTCCACGGAAGTTAACACCTCGACAGGAGCATCTTCTGATGAAGAGATGGTTGAAGAAAATCGTCATGCAAGTTCACTGTAGTTGGCTAAAGAAGTAGAAAGCCAAATTGGTGTGATTGTTTCCTGTGACACAATACGGCGTACACTGCAGAGGAATGGCATGCATCAGTGTTGTCCACGAAGGAAGCCTCTCCTGAAGCCCATGCACAAAAAAGCCCGCCTACAATTTGCCAGGGCCCATGCTGAAAAGGAAGACCACCGGGACTCTGTACTCTGCAGTGATGAGACCAAGATCAATGTTTTTGGAACTGATGGCTTCAAAACTGTATGGTGTCGTAAAGGTGAGGAGTACAAAGAAAAATGCATTGTGTCTGCAGTGAAACATGGTGGTGGCAGTGTCCTTCTGTGGGGCTGCATGAGTGCTGCTGGATTTCATTGATGGTATCATGAATTTACAGATGTATTGCTCTATATTGAAAGAGAAGATGCTACCATCACTCCATGCCCTTGGTCGTCCTGCACTTTTCTAATATGACAATGATCTAAAACACACATCTAAGGCCACTGTTGCATTTCTGAAGAAGAACAGAGTGCAAGTGATTCAGTGGCCAAGTATGTCTCCTGATCTGAACCCAAACAAACGCCTATGGGGAATTCTGAAGAGACGAGTTGAGCATCACTCTCCATCCAGCATCCAGGCTCTAAAAGAGGTCGTTCTTGAAGAATGGAAAAAGATGTTGCAATATCTCACCAACTTTTTAAGTCCATGACTAGAAGACTTGGTGCTGTCCTTACAAATCATGGAGGTCACACAAAATACTAGATGTAGTAATTTTTGTTGTGGGGTGTATTCCCTCATTTTTGATTCACCTAATTTGAGTAAAACTAAAGATTCTGTAATCTAAGTTATATTATTACCTTACTTTCATGTAATGAGATAAATGTTCGATAAAACTCGGTTTTGTCACAATTTTGGAAATTGTTTTTATGTTCGCTGAGATACTGATTAAAATCTTACTGTTCAAAGGGGTGTACTCATTTCTGCTGAACACTGTATATGGTAAGTCATTATGGAGGTAGATGAAGATGAACAAAAAAGCAATCCACAGTAGGCATTGGAAAAAAAACAATTGTAGAGAAAAGGAGCAGTATTAATCCAATGCAGAAATCAAAGGCACTTGGGGGTATCTTACATAGCGAATTCGCTACCAAATAAAGTGTAAAATCTTCACTTTTTGAGCCCTTTTTCCCCTATAGGTTTAGTCAGAAGAACCATTGGCCGCTGATTCACGTTAACTTTACTGAACACTAGACATCTAAAGACTTAGAAAACCCAGCTTATGAACCAGAATTGCACTTTGCTGCTGCTTATGTTCTGCTTCTTTACTCTGTCAAAGCGTGTTTCATGAATAAAACGTAACTTTGCATACACACAAGATGCCAAGGTTAATGGAGCTAAACGCAGAACTCTTGAATGTACTTAAGACCTTAAAAAAATGTATTTGATCAAATAGTTTTAAACTCTTGTCTAGTGATAATACTTTACTTATTGTCAGTTATGTTTAAAAATAAAAGTACATTTTAGCATGTATTAACACGTTTATTACAAAATAAATAAATCTGCCATTTTGTAAAAGTCATGATGCGGTAAAAGTGAAGAGGTGATGGTTATAAAAGATTTTCTGTCATTTTCAGGAATAGAAATTAAAGCCTGACCTTGCCTTTATACTGTCCTGTTTAAGTCTTGAGGTAGCACTAGGTTAGTTTGTGGGAGAGTTAGATGCTATAACACTGATATTTTCCTGCTCCAAGGATATAACCCCTCACAGCTGCCAGCTTTGCTTAGTGTCCTTGGGAAAATTGATGTCTTCTCCTCTGATTTATTATTTTATTTTGTTTCTTCGTTAAAGATTCTGCTGCCAAGAGCTGCTAGATGAATCATACCGGATATTATTAACTGAGAGAAACTGAGAGATTCATGCCAGATAAGCTAAATCCTGGAAGTTTCTCTAGTTGTCATGAAGCAGGTAGTTTCTGGCCTCAGTACTTATGATTCATCCTGTGGTGGTCCTGTGTTACTGTTTTCAACATTTTAACGATCAGGCCAGTATTAACTGGGGATTCCTGTTATGTCAGGGACAGGGCCATGGATAAGTGAGTAAATATGTATTTACCTAATGTTTATAAGGTTGGGTCTTTTCCCTCTTTATTTACTTGGACTGTGTGATTTTAGACTAATTTTTGACTAAATCCCATCTATGTAAAGTTTCAATTATTTTATTTAAATTTCCCGCCACCTATTTAAGAGGCCAGGACTTTGATTTAATGGCACACTTGTTAATCTACTGCGTATGTGTGGGCATGTGCAGTCTGTTTTTCTGGTTTCCTCAAAGTAGCATAGTGCGTTTCTATCAGCGGTGAAGGTGGATGGAGTGGATCTGACTTTGCTTCCTTTGTTTCTTATTTGTCCTCAAATATCATATCGCTTATTGGGGAGAACAGAGATATCCTGTTTTTAAGTATTACACGTCCATTCTTTGATTATTCTGCTGTCTGCAGCGAGGGGTTGCAGTACCACATATTTTTTTCCTCGGACTGATCAGGACCATAAGTATTGTGTCTGAATTAGAATTGTCAGAACAGACTGTCAGTAGCAGGGCACTGTGTGGAAGTAATTTATTTTCCTTTCCTACTCTTACTAAGGTTTTTATTCAGAAACTTGTGACATTTGTGATTTACTTTGGTGTCACTGAGGTTTCTGGTTCTTCCAGTCTCAAGTGGCCTGTACATTTCACGGCCTCTGAGGTGTTGCTATGGTGACTTGTGCATTTTACAAGTTGGCCACATGGGGGAGCTCTCCTTATTTCTGCTTAGGTCTACTTGAAAAAAAAAAAGCTGTAATTGTTTATTTCCCTCCTTTTCTTTTTCTTGAAAACTGATGGCGTAGTTTTCACTGATTACGGAGCAGCAGCGCTCATTAAAAAAAAAAAGTTGAGCTCGGTTCTAATCAAAGTTACGCCTTATTTAAAGCAGGTTAAGAAAGGAGAGCTGTGAACAATTCTTGACTGCGCCTCATCCCTTCACCCCATTTCAACATGGTTTTTGTTTTTTTTTGACAATTATTCTCCTTGCTGCCCAAAGGCCTACTATATAGGTTTATCTAAAACCTTTTCCGGGCAATCCCGGCTGTTGCTAGCTCGGGCACATCGAGTTGGGTGTTTGAGAACCATGGATGGGATTCCCCGGCAGTTACCAGCTCTGTTGAGCTTTTTGTTCTTTTACTTTTCTGGCTCTTCGTGTTTTGTATCTTTCTTCTGGTCTTTCTACTGTATCTGCCCTTTTTCTTATTCCTTTCTTCTGCACCTCACCCTGGTTGCCCGAAGCCCTCCCACTCTGGGACTGGATTCTTGGTGTGATACCTTAGAGACTTCCCATGTCAAGATCCTACTCTTGAATTGGTAAGTTGCCTTCCTTTTTTCTTGAGGGGTTGCCACTTGTGCATTTTCGTTTCCTCATTTCCATATCACAATGGCCTCACCTACTATACACTATAAATGTATCTTTTTCAATGTGAAGGGTCTGAATTCCAACTCTAAACGTGGTCTGTTATCTAAAGTACTTACACGTTTGGACCCTGGTGTGGTGTTTCTACAAGAAATTTCACTCCTCAGAGTAACTTCAATTTTTTACGTATCCTATTGTTTACACTGCTATTGCTCCTTCTCGTAAAAGAGCTGGAGTGGCCATCTTTCTTAAAGATATTATGACACTGGTGGTAGAAACATCATTCTACAGGGTAAGTGGGGTACGAAAAGTGTAACACTAGGTAATCTCTACGCCCCTAACGTGCTTTTCACTCACCTCATAGTTCTAGCCGACCTGTGACAATGAGACTGTCACAGTTCGGCGCAGTAGATCGGGAAGTGAGCGAACACATACCAGCGTTCGCTCACCTCTTGATCCTGTCACGGCTCTGTGCCGTGACAGGGGAGGGGCTGGATTCCCCCCTCCCCGCTCCGATCCGCCAGCGCTGACTGGCGGAATGGACGGGGGAGGGGGCGGCTACAGCTGGCTCTGCCTCTAGATAGGCAGAGCCAGCTGTCAGTCACGCAGCTGGGCAGATCCCGCCACAATTGTCGGAATCCGCTTCAGCTGCGGCGTCTCGGTATACCGCTGCTTCTCAGTATACCGCAAGCTACAGCTCGCGGTATACTGAGCCTAGGGTGACGGGAGGACGCTAGTTTGTGTCCTCCCGTTACCCTAAGAAGAACTATGGGGAAAAGCCTTAACCCCATAGTTCTCCTTTAATATTACATTACAAAATACTGTTTCTTTGGACATTGGCTCTATTTCCCAGTTGGATTATGCCCCAGTTACAACTCCCAATTCTCAAAAAGTTGGGACACTGTAAAATCTACATAAAAACAATGCAGTGATTTGCAAATCTCATAAACCCATATAATACAATAGAAAGTTGAAAACATCAAATGTTTAAACTGAGAAAATGTACCATTTTAAGAAAAAAAATAAGGTAACTTTGAGATTGATGGCAGCAACACATCTCAAAAAAGTTGGGACAGGGTTGGTTGGGCCGTTTTTATCACAGTGTAGCCTCCCCTCTTCTTTGAACAACACTCTGTAAATGTCTGGGAACTAAGGAGACCAGTTGCTGGAGTTTTGGAAGAAAAATGTTGTCCCATTGTTAACTGATATATGATTCTAACTGCTCAACAGTCCTGGGTCGTCTTTGTCGTATTTTTTGTTTCAAGATGTACCAAATATTTTCAATTGATGAAAGGTCTGGACTGCAGGTAGGCTACTTAAGCACCCGGACTCTTCTACTACGAAGCCATGCTGTTGTCATAGATGCAGTATGCGGTTTAGCATTGTCCTGCTGAAATATGCAAGGCCTTCCCTGAAAAAGACATCCCTGAATGGGAGCATATGCTGCTCTAAAACCTGGATATCTTTCAGCATCGATGGTGCCTTTTTAGATGCGCAAGTTGCCTATTATATATGCACTAAATGCAGGCTTTTGAGTGTTGATAGCACAGTGGAAGGTCCCTCTTCTCTTTAGTCTCTAGGACGAGGAGCCCATGGCTGCCAAAAAGAATGTCAAATTTCGATTAGTCTAACCACAGAATAGTTTTCCACTTTGCAACAGACCATTTTAAATAAGCTTTGGCCCAGAGAAGACGGCAGTGTTCCTGGGTCATGTTCAGATATGGCCGCTTCTTTGCAGGACAGAGCTTTAACTGGCATTTTTGGATGGCATATTCAACTGTGTTCACAGATTGATTTTTGGAAGTATTCCTGAGCCCATGCACTGATATTCATCACAGAGTCATGCCTGTTTTTAATGCAGTGCCCGAAGATCACGAGCATCCAATATTGCGTATCGGCCTTATCCCTTGCACACAGAGATTTCTCCAGATTCTCAAAATCTTTTGATATGTACTGTAGATGATGATATATTTAAAGTCTCTGCAATTTTACATTGAGGAAGATTATTCTGAAATTGTTGGACAATTTTTAGACCGCTTTTCACAGATTGGTGAACCTCTGCCCATCTTGACCTCTCAGATTAGGCAATATGCATACTCTGTTTCTACTATGACATTTTGTCTAAGTTGACCCCATTTGAGAGATTGTTTAGATAACAAACACCTTATTTCAGACATTTACAAACTTTTCAACACGATCCCTGGTGACCCCTTCCCCAAACATAAATACATGGTGAAATGGGAGGCAGTATTGGGTCAAGTGCTGATGGAGGAAGAATGGAATTTGGTCGAACGCTAATAAAACATATATTTATATATTGTATAAAGAGAAGCAATATAAATGTCTATCACTCCGGAATTTTTACACTCGCTCAATCCAACTATTCTACCTATATTCTGGAAATGTTGGAAAGGTATTGGTAGTCTATTTCATATTTACCGGGAATGTCCTAAGATTAGTGTGTTTTGGAAACAAACTTTACTTAGTAATTACTTAACGGTCACATTAAGCAATTACCGGCTGTTTAAAACAGCAGCCATGTTCTTGGTATAACCACTTCCAGCGGAGGACGTACACGTGGATCAGTGATTCAGGAAATACGGGAGACAGACATGCAGAGATACATTTTTTAGAAAGAGGTCACTAACTTTAAGGCAGAAAATCAAAAAACATTTTCTTTTTTTGTTATCCCTTTCATGACCATTGCTCATTGATGCCTTACTATCCAGCCCCACATTTAGCAGTGTCAGTATGTATCAGCATGCCAATAACGCTAGCTATTTTGCGTACTTCTTGCAACCCTTCTCTATTTTTGTTTTATATGCTAACAAAAAAAAACTTGGTCTTCCATTTAGTTTTTTTAATACTGTAATCATACAGTATTAAACTGATAAAAGGCCTAATTTTATATTTTTTACTTTTAAGACCTATCTGTCTAAGAGCATAGAATGAAAATCTCCATTTAAAAGGCTTCACCTACTGCCTATCACATCTTAGGTAACTTAGAACTAGACCTGTACAGTCCTGGCCAAAAGTTTTGAGAATGAGACAAATCTTAATTTTCACAAAATCTGCTGCTTCAGTGTTTTAGGATCTTCCTGTCAGATTCTACTCTGGTATACTGAAGTATAATTACAAGCATTTCATAAGTTTCAAAGGCTTTTATTGACAATTACATTAAGTTTATGGAAAGAGTCAATATTTGCAGTGTTGACCCTTCTTATTCAAGACCTCTGCAATTCGCCCTGGCATGCTGTCAATCAACTTCTGGGCCACATCTTGACCGATGGCAGCCCATTCTTGCATAATTAATGCTTGGAGTTTGTCAGAATCTGTTGGGGGGGGG
>NW_017308046.1:278243-286575 GCF_000935625.1 Nanorana parkeri
GGGTTGGTGTTTGTTGGATTGGTTGTGGGGGGGGGGGTGGTTTGTTCACCGGCCTCTTGAGGATTGACCACAAGTTCTCAATGGGATTAAGGTTTGGGGAGTTTCCTGGCCATGGACCCAAAATTTTGATTTTCTTCTCCGGACAAGGTATTTTCCGGATGCCCCAAACAATGGGAAAGGGGATTCATCAGCACAAATGACTTTCCCCCAGTCCTCGGCAGTTCAATACCTGTACCTTTTACAAAATATCAGTTTGTCCCTGATGTTTTTCCTGGAGAGAAGTGGCTTCTTTGCCACCCTTCCTGACACCAGGTCATCCTCCAAACGTCTTCGCCTCACTGTGCATGCAGATGCACTCACACCTGCCTGCTGCCATTCCTGAGCAAGCTCTGCACTGGTGGTGCCCCGATCCCACAGCTGAAACAACTATAGGAGCCGGTCCTGGCACTTGCTGGACTTTCTTGGGCGCTCCCTGAAGCCTTCTTCACAACAATTGAGCCTCTCTCCTTGAGGTTCTTGATGATCCAATAACTGGTTGATTTAGGTGCAATCTTAGTAGCAGCAATATCCTTGCCTGTGAATCCCTTTTCGTGCAAAGCTATGATGACTGCACGTGTTCTGTCCTTGTACTGTCCTTGCAGGTAACCATGGCTAAAGGTGCCCATACACTGCTCGATTTCTCGTACGAGAATTGCGGGAAATCCCACGATCGTACGAGAATCGAGCAGTGTGAACGAAGACGTGCGAGCGTTTCTACTGTACGGTCGCACGTCTTTTGTCTGAGGAGCACGCTAGAAAACCAGCCGAAGATCGTACGATGCTGGTTTGAACGGTGCTCGGGAGACAAATGCCGAACGGTGTGCGCACGCGCACACTGCCCGTTCAGCATTGCGGTCATCGGAAGCCCGCCCCTCAGGGGGGCCGGCTTGCGATGATCGAGAGTACAATCTGCCTGTCCAAGATGGGCAGATCGTAGGTTTTTTTAAATTACTTTACAACCATCGCAAGACTAAAGTCTTGCGATGGTTGTAAAGTGAATGGCCACCTTAACAGAGGAAGAACAATGATTTCAAGCACCACCCTCCTTTTAAAGCTTCCAGTCTGTTATTCTAGCTCAATCAGCATGACAGAGTGGTCTCCAGCCTTGTCCTCGTCAACACTGACACCTGTGTTAACGAGAGAATCACTGACATGACGTCAGCTGGTCCTTTTGTGGCAGTGGAAATGTTTTTTGGGTTATTTAAGTTAATTTTCATGGCAAAGAGGGACTTTGCCATTAATTGCAATTGATCTGATCACTCTTCATAACATTCTGGAGTATATGCAAATTGCCATCATACAAACTGAAGCAGCAGACTTTGTGAAAATTAATATTTGCGTCATGCTCAAACTCTTCGGCCAGGACTGTACTTCTCTAGTTTCAGCAGTCACACATACATCAGTGTCTTAAGCATTGTCTGGTGCTCACAATTAAACCTTGGACAGTACAACACAGTATTTTTCTACTCTTGCTATGAGGCCTGTGATGTTTAGATCCTGTTTTTTCAATTAGGGATGCACCAATACTGAGTATTTGGACGAGTACTCTTACTCGCCCAAATGCTCCGATACTTACCCCTGTTACCGGAAGTTCCAGTTAGAGGGATATTTTCTCTGACTGGCCCATCAGGAAGCCAGTTTTTATTTATATATGTGACCTCACAGCAGGGGTGTATCTACTGCAAGGCAAACTAGGCATTTGCCTAGGGTGGCACTTTCCAGGGGGGCAGCAGAAAACACCACCCCAAACCAATTACGTGGACAGGGCCTGACTTGCCAGTGGGGCGAGGCTGGACGGCACAGAATCAGGCAGCGACGACTGCCTAATGAGGCAAATTAGGTGGCCGCAAGGCCCTAAGAGCGGTTGTCTAATTAGAGGGCTGCCTGGTGGAGGTGAGGGCCCAGTGAGTTGTGGTCCAGCTGGCTTTGTACAGGAGGTGGAGGAGAAGCAGCAGGGTGGCTCGGGGCTGGCCATAGCATGTGATCTGATGGCGGGATGTCCCAGAAGCAGGCTGGGGACTGCAATGTATTCTTTAGATTGAGGGGGGTGCCCGAGTTTAGTCTTGCAGGGGGCAGCACAAAAGCAAAATACACCACTGCCTCACAGGCGACCAGACATAGGGGGAAAAGTTGTCACCAAGACAGGAAGGCACAGCCAGCAATAAAACATTGCTAGAAGATCTAACACTTCCATACTCTAGCAAAAATGTTTTTCTCTGCATCCCCAAGGGCTCGTTCACACTACCGCTGTTTGGTAACATATGCATTATTGCCAAGAGTGGTCATGCACCATGGATGAGTCGGGTGCATTTCAGTTCCATTCATGTTGAATAGGCTGTCTAATAGAATGTGTATCGAGGCACATAAACAAGTTCACTGCAGTATGCTGCATTCTGGTGTGAACGGGCCCTATGGGAACAGACGGCAACAAAAAAATACTTAGTGTCTCTTCCTTGCTCTAGCCAAACTAAACAAACACCAGAAGTCAAAGCATCAAATTAAAGACATGGTTCAGTGTAGGACTTTTTTTTTTCCATTCAGATACATTGAAATGGTCTTTGAAGGGAGGGATAAAATGGAATCTGATAAGCATAAAGCTAGTCATACACCGCTTGAAATTCAAGCCTTTGGTGGCCCTGCTTACACCACCTGGCTTGACAAAAATTGATTTAAAAATTAAAGGAGCCAGGTGCAAATTTGACGGCTGAACAGTGACTGCATCCTATCAGATCACCAGCAGTGCAGAATCCTTCATCCATGCTGTTTAGTGGAAATGTAATGATTTTACATATGGATGGCTTAACAGTGCTTAGGAAACTGCTCTGTTTGAATCACAGTTTATGGTGAATTAAAGAGGAACTTTAACCATAACATTATATAACAACGAATACACCTTTAGAAATGTTTAGTAATGACAATCTACAAACACATACTTCTAGATAATTTGCCAGCTTCCTATTATTTGCATACCTTATTTCTCTTTTCTTCCTCAGTCTTCTGACAGTGGCCATTTTTTAACTAAGGGCATATTAATATATCTCCCTTTACTTCCTGGAACTCTGACACATGTGACCATACACATCATCTCAGGGGAGGGAAATGCTTTTCTCTGAGATCTTATGAGATTTCCCAGCAATGCTCTGCTGATGTAACCTTCCCGAGATGCAATACTTGGGCATTATTACATCATTTGTGCCAGAACTGGACCAGGAAGTTGATGAACTCTATTTGTAAGTAAATTAAAAACATGTTTGTTTAACTAATAAATGTAAGGTGATTTTATAGTAGCACGCAAAGCTGCATGCTGATGTGATTTTTAGTGAAAGAGGATAAGGGTCCACTGTAATTCCATCCTCGTGTTGGAGATGTAGTGAGGATGTTGGTACAATGTTGCATATTTTTTGATCCTGTTCTAAATTGCGATCCTTTTAGGGCTCGGTCTGGGACACCATCAACAAATTGGTTATTGGAGGTCCGGATTATACCCCTGCAAATTTACATGACTTCTACCTCCTGGGTTAAATATAGAACCTCCGTTTCCAAACATCTTCTTTATTCAACCAGGGTATGCATTCCCCTTCGATGTTGCCAAACACAACCCCCTTCCCTACAAACGTGGTATTCTAAAGTTAATGAGGTTTGTCAAATGGAAGACCTGACGTCTACGTTACATAACACGGAAGACTTGTTTAATTCTACCTGGAGACCTTGGCTCTTTTTTAGAGAATCGGATGAGTACCTGAGCATTATTCTCCCTGTTGGGTCACCTACTTCTGGTGGGAGGGCTTCTCCTTCCACCTGAATCTATATTTTATGTGCCCTAGTATGCCTCTTCCCCAGCCGTGTGAACCCCTAAGGGTTTCTCAGAGGAGCTGGCTCTTCTCTGGCTCCTATCCTTTCCTCATTCTCTCACTTTATTGTGCCTACCTATTTCTTATATCGCACTTTTTGGTTTTCCGTCCTTCTTGTTCTTTTTTTGTTACTTTGTCTTAGTCTTTTATTATTTGTGTTGTGTTACCTAAGTTTACTGTACCTTCTTTACGTTTTACCTACGATTTTACGTTTTACCTACGATGCTTTACCTATGATGCCTTAATATGTGATATTAGTCTGGAGATGTTATTAGTTTATTGCAATTCTTAACGTTCTCCTTGACCGCCATACTCTGCTCTTTTATGGTTCCGATTTGGATGTTTCTGTATTTTCCTACTTTAATTTTGTGAAATGAAGTGGTTGAATTATAAGAAAAAACAAAAACCTGTGGTCATTGACAAGTTAGTGCAACAAAGCAATGCCAGCAAGCATCGGATTCTTTCATCTCAGGCAGTGGTAATTAATCAAAGAGGCATTCCTTTCAAACAGGCCACCAACTTTGTCAGCAGGGAGAAGTGTGCCAACAACAATGTCTTCATGCTATAGGAAGCTCTTGCTATTCTCTTCTTCAGTAGTTTTATTGTAAGGTATCACAGTATGCACATTTGATACAAGAGTTAACAAGGTAGTACAGACAATGTAGGTGGTCTGTTGTGTTGAAGCACAATAGTGAGCACCATCGCATGGCTGTCTTGTAAGTCAGATACAGTTGAAAAGTGGAACAAAGTAGGAAAGGAAAGAGAAAATAAGAGGGATGGTGGGGTGAAAAGGCAAGATGCTGAGCATCTGGAAGTCAGCTTTTGCCATTCTCACCCAAAAGGGCAAGAAAAGAAAAAAATGCCCCCAGGGCCTACTAGCTGCTGTGCTGTTGTCAGAGGCTGATAAGTCACACAGAGGGAAGTGGAAAAGGATCATCACCACGTTCATCTGCACTATTTAATTTATTAGGGCAGCAGGAGAATGTGGCACAGGTGAATCCTCTTGGGGATGAATCTGCCCCTAAAGCTTTTAGATATGCTATAGGTGACAATGACGAGAAGGAAAGTTTAGTAATGGATGCAAAACATCTTTTGGCTTAAACAGCTTAGTAAGCTATCAGGCTTCAAACTGACAGCAGTGGTGAATTTCACAGTACAGGCTGCTACCAGAACCCCTGAGCTTAGCTCTACCGCATATCAGGCTTCAAAGTGACAAGCACTTTGTGAAGATCAAAAAGAGGAATGACTACCAGACAGCCACAATGAATTTCACAGTGTAGACTATCCTCTTCCCTGAGGCTAGACCTCCATCTGCCCTCCACTGCAACATCTCTCCACCACCTCTGCAGAAACCATGTTAAGCAATGTAAGCACCATCAGCCACTGCGGCCTGTGTGATACGATGCCCAATTTTCCAGCTGCACTGCCAGCTTGACGCACTAGACCAAAGCAATAGGTGGCATATTTAGACTCCCCCATAGCACCAGCAAATATTGTTAACCGATGACACACACTTTATTGCGTTTGCAGACAGGAGCGGTGTGTCTTAAACTTCATAATTTTGTAGTCCTCATGACTACTCTTCTGCGTCCTTAGTATGGTGGGTGACATTGTCAGAGAGGCAACATAAATTTCCAGCCACAATGGTGCAGAGAATGACTTTATAAAACTGAACCAGGACTAGATAAGCTGATATTCTCAACTAGCTATCCCAGCTACCAGCAAATCTCCCAGCACCACCTCCACCACTGCCACCACCTGCTCAGATACACACCATCATTTTGTCATTAAGTCACATATTGAAAAAAGCCTTCAGCCTTGCCTACATTCCATGTACTGTGTATCTTTCATTAGGTGTATAGAATTAAAGACAAGCATGGGTATTAGGAAAGGAAAGTAGCTCTTTGGGAATGAGGAGAATGCAGCACTTACCATCATTTATAGTAACACTACTGACTCACAGCAATTGTGAATAAAATAAACCATAAATTCATGAGCATCTGCTCACCTTAGATACAGTATCGTTTTTCCTTTTCTTTTTTTAAGCATTGTTATTTTTTCCTGTTTTCAGCTTTATTTATTTGTTTATTTAGTAAACTGGAACAGATCTCTTCTTTATTCTGTATAAATGTGTGTGTGCATATATAAATATCAAATATATATACAGGTGAAACTCTAATAATTAGAATATCGTGCAAAGTTCATTTATTTCACTAATGCAACTTAAAATGTGAAACTAATATATGAGATAGACTCTCATTACATGCAAAACAAGATAGTTCAAGCCGTGATTTGTCATAATTGTGATGATTATGGCTTACAGCTCATGAAAACCCCAAGAACCCCAAATCCACAACCTCAAAAAAGTAGATTATTACATGCAATCAATAAAACAAGGATTGTACATAGAAACTAGTGACCTACGTTTAGCACGAAGAGTAATTTTAGAAATATATACTGTATATCTAATTCTTTTTTTCTAACAGTGTATCAAAGTGATTAATGTTCAGTTGTAGGCAACAAGTTAAATCAGTGAACTGCTAATGATATCCAGCAAATGCTGCAGCTTTGCTAATGTTCCACTGCAGGAAGAACAGATAACCGACAAAAAGGAAGTGGGTTGGCCTGTAGTGTAGCAAAATCTGGATGAAAATACTAAATAGGTAGGTAAGCATTACAAGGTGTAATTTTCCATTTTGACTGTAGTATACCTTTAAACACAGACATGGTTTAAATGACATTGATGTTTTACCTGAATAACTGCTACTTTAGACGTCTGATGTGCAGATCATCGTTTTACTGATGGTCCCCTACAACCCAGGAGCGCTGGAGAGTGCCAGCTTCCAGAGGAGCGAAGAATAAGGTAAGTTACGATTCCTATTCCACTAGACAAAAACAGCATGAACTCAGGAATGGGGTCTGCAAGGTTAAATTTTATACTAAATCGGAGTGCAGCTCTAGCAGCTCATCACTTTAGTATTAAATTACCATAAGATTATTTATTTACCTCTTGTGTGCATGGGGATGCTTGATTTGCATCCTAACGGTGTGCATATCAAGTGTGTGTGTGGGGGGGTGTTTTTGTTTGTTATTCATTTTTAATTACTATCACAAGGTAGCCATCAAAAACATCTGGGGTGTGTGTCTGGCCTTGTGAGAACAGTTGTATACGTGCATGCCCTCCAGTTACAGCTGCATGTCATTTGTCAGGGAAGGCTTCCTGATGGTGACAAGGTTGGAACATGCCTTTAGGAAGAGCATTAGTATGGCTGCTTATAGTCTCCAGCGCAAGCACATGTGGCAGGGTGACAACGCAACACCACAATTGGGAGACCAGGTCAAATAATTTTTACCCCATAACAGGAAGTGTCTAAACAAGGACCTTCTTTGCAGGATAACCAGTCTGGAACACCAGTAAGTGATTCTGAAGAACATACTGTATTGAGGCAACATTCTAAATAACTACAAGTACCAAAACCAGCTCTTGGTTCCAGGGATAAATCTTCGGTGGCAGTTTGAAAAACAGCATAGAAGATGCATTTGAATTTTCAGTTTGTGTCTAGTTTGAGCATTTACTTCCTTTTCAGTCCAGGTGGCAATGGTCATCAGGTCAAATAGAGAGCTTGCATCTTTCTAACAATGGACATAGACGGCAATAAAAACCTGTCAGGGGTTCCAGCAGGGGTTCACAGAATCTGCATGTTCTCCCTGTGCTTGTGTGGATTTCCTCTGGGTACTCTGGTTTTGTCCCTCACTTCAAAGGCACACTGGTAGGTTCCGGTATGTGTGTACTTGTATATGTGCACGTTAGATACGGACCTTAGATTGTGAGACTGGTGTGAATTTACAGTCTGTAAAAGTGCGTTGTAAATGTTGGTGCTAAATAGATACCTGTTATAAAGAAATGATTAAATAAACACCTCGCCAATGTCTCTATAATGAAAAAAAAAAGTTTTATAATACCCTTGCAGAGGCATACTGAATAGGGAGCCGAGAATAAAAAAGCTTCAAGGGACAGCCCTGGCCCTCGGCCGTGTATAAATAAAATCATTATTTTTTGGAGCCCAATTGATGGACATGCTGTATAAAGTAGTGTTGGTATTTGTAGTGCTATATAGCAGGTCCCATTATGCATTTCAGCCATGCAGAATGGCACCCTCTATAGAGGACTACAAATCTCAGCAGTACTTTATACAGCAATTAATTATTTTCTATTTTTCAAACTTTTTTTGTGTTGCTACAGGGGATATGGGTTGGGGGGTTTGTGTTGTTTTTTTGGGGGGGCCCAAAAATCTTGCACCAGGGCCCTTTGTTCCCTAGATCCGCCACTGCCCCAAACCCATCCTAGTGCAAGGGTTAACTGCTTGTTAAGTCTAGGGGTTGAGGAATAAGCTGTAATACTTGCCGAACCCCTTGCTCTGGAAGGTTCACATCTTCTCTGC
>NW_017308046.1:288509-289127 GCF_000935625.1 Nanorana parkeri
CTAATGAATGTAAGATGATTTCATATCCACATGCAGAGCTGTATACTGATGTGATTTGTAGTCAAAGGGGGTAAAGGTCAACTTTAACAATCAGTAAATTAACTTTATAACAAGCCTTTACTAACCTCTTTACCCACAGGAACTGTGAAACAAGTGATTGTTAAACTTTACAGAGAAGCACTGAAGTCCTTGTCTAAGTCCCCCTGCCCCCCATTTCCAGCAGTACTTTGGCATCCTTCCAGCTTCCTAATCTTTTAGGAGACACTGTCACCTTGCCCATGCAGGGCACAATGACAGTGTCTCTGCAAAGGGCATCCCCTGACTTCCTATACTCACCTTACCTATACTCAGCTCTCCCCTTCTACTCCTTGGTCTTTCACAGCTGGAGGCAATCCTTCTTCTGCTTTCTACTTCTGTGAAAGTGTTTGGATCTAAAAGCAAATCATTAGGCATGAGCACTGACATGTCTCCAAGGAAGTGACGTCACCCCTCCCATGGGTAGTCAACACCAGTATTGCCAGTGAAGGCTGTGAAGGAGCAAAGAAGGCAAAAAGTGCTGGTAAGGTGAATATAGGGGTCCAGGGTTGCCCTTTGCAGGGATCCTGCCACTTTTTTTTT
>NW_017308046.1:289755-295633 GCF_000935625.1 Nanorana parkeri
ATTTATCTTTTTTTTCCTTCTTTCCTTAATATCCTTTGTGTGTTTGCTTGCAGTCAGTGCATTTTAATTGTTTCCCCCCTAATGACCTGTCATATAGAAAACACATTTTGATAATACTTTAATACTTTGTGTACTGTAAGTATGAAAATGAAACTGAAAAAAATGAAAATGTAACATTTAAAGGATATTTTGCTTGCAGTCAGTGCATTTTAATTGTTTCCCCCCTAAAATGAAACTGAAAAAAATGAAAATGTAACATTTAAAGGATTACAGGCTAAAATAGCAAACCAAATAGCCACTGATGACCTGTTACTGCCTTTGGACAATGTCAAAAATAGAGATAGGTAGAACAACCTTCTATCTGCCTTACTCTACAGGCCGTAAAACCTAAGAACCACAGTAACAAGTGTTTTCTAAGACCTTCTAAGGTGCCCATTCACAAAGGTAACTGAATTACAAAGATATCTAACATTCCATCTTTTTATAAAGAAAGAAACTAAAAAAAGGAGATTCTAAATTGACAAACTTGATGGCGTACTGCAACAAATCTTTTCTTACATGTTAAGGAATACTTGAAAATCAGATGCACCTTCAAACCTTTGTGGTCTGAACCCTCAACAATATTTACCATCTTTCAACAACTTGTAATATGCCAAATCTTCCATCTCCAAATCTAATTCCATCAAATAAAAAATACCCCCCCCCCCCCCGTTATCAAACACATCACAGATGGCTACTCTGTATATCCCCAGACCTTTTTCTTTAAAACATAGTATGAAACATCTCATCTTAAGGGTCCCCACACACCTTACGATTATCGTACGATAATCGCGGGAAATCCCGCAATCGTACGATGATCGTAAGGTGTGTGGAAGCCGTGCGACCTCTACTACTGTAAGGTCGCACGACTTTAAACTTACGGACATGTTTGAAAACCCGCCGAGCATCGTACGATGTTCGGCGGGTTTGTGGCATGTCCGTACGATAACAGCTGCACGGGCCGGTGTGCGCAAGCGCAATCTGCCCGTTCGGCATTGCGGTCATCGCCAGGGGGCGTGGCTTGCGATCATTGCAAGTACGATCTGCCTATGCAACATAGGCAGATCGTACGTTTTTTTAAGTACCTTACAACCATCGCAAGACAAAAGTCTTGCGATGGTTGTAAGGTGTGTGCCCAGCCTAAGACTGATTTACTGCAGACACTTTATTATACTAATAGGGGCCCTCAGAGTACGCCTAGAATTGAGTAAGGACAGTACTGTAGTAATGTTTGCAAGGATGTAGTCTATTCTGAAGTATAAATGAAACATATGGAAGTACTAACAGGAGCCATCAGCCTCCCTGCTGGTATCTGTCAGTGCTGGGAGGTAAGTGCATGTGCAGCCATATATAAGAGAAACATGGGAAAAGGGTGATCAGTGAAAAATTTATCAGTAAACAAATTATTATATATTCCCTGTGGGTGTGAATACCCCAATAAATTATTATAAAGCTTACAAATGCTCCCCTGGGGCAGTACATGCACTGGGAATTATAAATACCGAATAATATATCACCATATATCACCTACCTGCTTGTAAGTGACGTTCCTCCTGCAGCCCCCCTTGGCGGTCTGCTCGGCTCGAATAAGTACAAGCTGAGTCCCATTGTAAGATTTTTAGATAATATTATAAAGGATGTCACCATAACTGTTGGCAAAATGTTTATCATGTATTATGTCTTCAAATCTTGCTGTAATAGCATCTGATATGGTATGGAATCCTGAGAAGCTGAAAAATGGCAAAACATGTTGAGGAACCCATAATACAACATCGCTAGTTCAATGTACAGGATCTAGAACTATGTTTGATATGGAACTATTTATTTATTATTTGAAACCCTGATCAGCGTGCATCAACTTTGATTTTATTGTAATGTGGTATTACTTGTAAATCAGTTGTTAATAAAAGTCTATGTTTTAGTATTTGAAGTGAAGGTCGTCTGAGTATGATTTGAAAGCCCCCCCCCCTCTTAGTAGCAACTGGGTGGTGCTGAAGGAATCTTTGTTCTCTTTTGTGACTGTAAATGAGGTGAGTAACTCACAACCTTCCTCTATTCTTAACGCCTTTGATATTTTTGAGATATATTAACTCCCTGTGGGTGTCAGTACCCCAATAAATAAAAACATCTAAGTTCACTTAAAAATTGTACCCCAGTCATCCCGCGTGATTCTATGTAAATTCATAATATCACAATTACATATTTTAAGTAATAAATAATATATGAATTTCTCAATTGTAGAGCTCTAGATTATATGTGTTCCATACACGTGTTCACTGGAAGCCAAAATCGCAGTTCACAACATGATTCATTACTTCTTGACCTCATCAGTATAGTCCCATATATGCCTCCTATGTTGGTATTGATGGAAGAGTCAGATAATAGCATAGGCAGTTAGGCACAAATTCACAAATATGTGGTATAAACCAGTATCGCATAATTGATGAGTAAGCATGAAATCCTGTAATATCCATAAAACAAAGTACTGATACTCCAACACATCAGCAGAAAACAGGCTGTACTGTGACAAAATATCCACTCCCATATATCATGTGTATCTTATAGATCCACATATGACATATCAGATGACATATCAGTCTGGATGTCACAACACTTATTAAAGCTCAATCTTTCAAAAACTGAGCTCATGGTATTCCCTCCCCCCGCGCACCTTCCCCCAACTTTTCGATCATGATTGAGAACACAACTATCCAACCCTCCCCCATGCCAAGGTGCTAGGGGTCATCCTTGACTCGGACCTCACCTTTCTTCCCCACATCCAATCCCTATTTAAATCCTGCTGCCTTCAACTTCGTAACATCTCCAAAAGATGCCCCTTCATCACCAAAGAAACCGCAAAATTACTCATCCACTCACTTGTTATCGCCCGTCTCGACTATTACAACTCCCTCCTCATTGGCCTACCTCTACACAGGCTATCCCCCCTTCAGTCCATGGTAAACCCTGCTGCCAGACTTATCCACCTAACCAACCGCTCAGTATCTGCAACCCCCCTCTGCCAATCTCTCCACTGGCTTCCAATCGCTCAAAGGATAAAATTCAAAATATTAACAACCACTTACAAAGTCATCCACAACTCTGCCCCAGGTTACATCTCCAACCTTGTCTTAAAGTATCACCCTAACTGTTCTCTACGCTCCTCCCAAGACCTTATGCTTTCCAGCTCCCTTGTCAACTCCTCCCATGCTCACCTCCAGAACTTCTGTAGAGCTTATCCCATTTGGAGCCCCTTACCCCAACCTGTCCATCTTTCTCCCACTCTGGCTGCCTTTCGGCGATCGCTAAAGACTCATCTCTTTAGGGAAGCCTATCACACTTCAAACTAACCACTCAACTATCACGTTCTCAAACAATTCATCCCCACACAGCTACCTCCTTATGTATCACTTGCCCCTCCCTCTTAGATTGTAAGCCCTCACGGGCAGGGCCCTCCTTACCAACTTGTCTTGAATTATATTGTTGTAATTATAATGTCTTCCCTATGTTGTAAAGTGCTGCACAAACTGTTGGCGCTATATAAATCCTGTATAATAATAATAATCTCTCAGTACCAATCCCAAAGATAGAAGTCACTCACAAAATGAAGAACATGCTTATTTTGAAGAGGAAATATGTTGGAGATCTATGCAATGCTTTAGATTAGTGATGATCAAACCCAGACCCGGGATCGATTGGTGGGCTGTTCATGCAGAAGATTCAGAAAATCCAAACTTTGCCCCAGACCCCATTGAAGTCTACAGAAAGTGATTCTTGTTATTCAATTATTCACTGTCATTATCGAACATCTACCAATAGCAAGAAAAACAAAACAAAAACTATGTACATTGGGGGGATGTCTTTAAGCTCTATTCTATTATTACAGAACAACACAATTTTCACAGACAGCCTTAGTAACAGCATACTCTGACAATGCATATTTGGCTGTGGAGTTTCTTTTCTTTTCAATTAGCTTGGCTTGCATAGAGCAGCAGCAGCACCCTAATCTGCTTAATTTCAGTTTTAGCTTTTTGCAGATACCTAAAAGCCATAGGAAGGTGTTGTCTTAAAATATTTACAGCATAAGCGGGTCTTAAAAAGTAAAAACAAATAGCTTAGAGTACATAAAAACACTTTGATCCACCCTGCATTCCATTACATCTCTATTTCCCAAATTCTTTCCAAAAAAATAGTGTTTTACAACAATAAAATTGTAGTGTCTGAGTGGCCCAAACTATTTTACGTTGTCAGGAAAGTACAGTATGTAAGCAGCTTAAATAGGCCTCGGATAGGAAGAGACAAGTCGGGTTTTATCCTGATAGAAATTAGCGTGTAGCATATGAAACACAATAGCCAATATATTTTCCAGTAGCAGGAGAGTAAGTAAGCAGCTTGAATATGCCTCAAAATCCAGAGAGATGAGGCAGGTGTTTTTCGGCAATAAAAATTACAGCTTTGCAAATGAGACCGCTACAAAATTTCCCAGCGGCAAGTCAATGTTTGCAGCTTTGAACAGGCCTCCAATATGGAGACACAAGCCAATAAAAATCTTAGCTTTGACACAAAAATGACAGCTTAAACCACAGCTATAAAAAAATTACCCAGCAGAAGGACAATAAATTAGCAGGTTGAACAGGCCTCCAATCCAGAAACACAAGCCAGTTTTTTTCCTGCAAATGGGAGGAGGAAAAAATTTACCCGGAGGTGAAAATGCTGGCAGCAAATAAATGTAAATGTAAGCAACGCTAAAATTATAAATGTATTTAGTGGCAACCACAGGGAGTGTTTGATTATCATCTGTGATCCAGGCCTGATTAATGTATATGAAAATCAGATGGTTTGCAGCTGGTGCAGTGGAAGTGAACTTAAAAAGTGAAAATGTATGTTATAAGGGTACGGCTGTCCCTACACTATTTGCCACCTTAGAGGGGAGTAAGTGCTGGCGGCGGATGCTCGTTACTGGGAAAGGGGGTGTGGGTGTCTTGTGCTGGCGGTGGATGCTCGTTACCAAGGAAGACAACAGGAAGTCACATGCCTTGCCTGTAATGCAACCCCCAACAGCCAAAAAATACCATCTGATTGACCAGTGAACAATCGCATGTCCCATTTAGTTTCATTTTGAACGATCCGACAGATACCAATTTTCATTAATGGAATATTTGGATTCATTTGCATTTGCCCGTGTTCTAACTCAGAAATTCGGATGCAACAAATGTCCGAATTTAATGAAATTCATATGAATATCCATTCCACACGAAACAAAACTGACATGTCTACCATGCACTTTTTGGTATGTGAGTGTGCATACAGCCTCATATCTATACATCTGCAGAATGAGATTTAGCCCTCATTCACACGGGTAACGGCTGGCCCGTACAGATCCATGCTGCGTGCACGGCTGTATCGGGCCGCTCCCGGTAAGGACAGGTGCTGCTTGTGATTATACGCAGCAGCCTGTCCTTCTGTATGGGAGTATGCGGCCCTACGCCGCCCTACGCCGCCCTTGTCTATCAACCCACTTTTAACATTTAGTATTATTATATAGGATTCATATAGCGCCAACAGTTTGTGCAGCGCTTTACAATATAAGGAAGACATTACAATCACAATACAATTCAAGACAAGATGGTAAGGAGGGCCCTGCCCCTGAGGGCTTACAATCTAAAAGGGAGGGAGAAGTGATACATGAGGAGGTAGGTGTGTGGGGATGAATTGTTTGAGAACGTGATAGTTCAGTGGTTAGGTTGAGGTGGGATCCTTGAAGAGATGAGTATTTAGGAAAGGGGGTGGAAGCCAGTGGAGGGATTGACAGAAGGGGGATGCAGACACTGAGCTGTTGGTC
>NW_017308046.1:297081-297427 GCF_000935625.1 Nanorana parkeri
GGTGAAGTCTTGCAGAGACCTAGTTTTCCGCCACAGTCGCTGACATCATCAAACTTTCTTTCCTAGTTAACAGTTTACTGTCTGACTTCATTTATTTGCTTGGCAACACCCAATAGGATCAGTGTTCCAAGTTACAAATAGTTTGGATTGAAGATAAATGGTCAGCATTGGACATTTGGTGACCTATGGGTCCTGCAACATATGAGAATCCTGAAGGGAAAGGTATTTCAGCATGATCTAGAATAGGCCTGACACCAAAGAGGTCTGGGATTATCATGCTTGTACTGTAGCTGCAGTAGGTAGTGTGAACACTGTTTTTCTTCTTCTTCTTCTTCTTCTTCTTCTT
>NW_017308047.1:0-487 GCF_000935625.1 Nanorana parkeri
TGTCACATGTCCACCGGGAAGCCTCAATCTAACAGGGTCACATCTAGAGTTGGCACCTCTAAACCTATGTGCCAACATGGTATCCGGTTTGTCACCTTTAAGATAAAAGTGATGTTTAGTCCAAGTCAGTCGGTCATTTGCAAGATGTGTGAGACACAGGTTCAGTTCTGTTTTAATATGAAATAAGCGGGACCTATTTTCCGGAGTGGGGGTCCGCTGGAAAACCTGAGAAGCCGATTGAAGGTCAGATTCCAGTTGGTCAATACGGGATGTCCTCTCTTTTTTAGCTTGAGAGGCTAGTTGGATCAACTTACCTCTAATGGTGGGTTTATGTGCTTCCCAGACCGTGATAGGCGAGGAGACATAGTCCATATTTAAATCAAAATATTCAGCCAGGGAAGCTTGGGCAGAGGCATAGTAATTGGGATGGCTAGCAGGGAGTCCCATAGTGACCAAGTGAAGCCAGTCCTGAGGGGGAGAACAAGAT
>NW_017308047.1:1922-14998 GCF_000935625.1 Nanorana parkeri
GCGTCAACAACTGTGAATGGAGAAACCGAGCTCAACAACTGATGAAAAGATGAGAAATCCAGATTGGTCAATCATCCGAAGGAATCAGCAGGCCTTGGGGAGTCAGGCGCCATCCTAGAGGTCGAAGGTGGTGCAGGTAAGTTGGCCGGGGGACGGGTAGGCCTCTCTCTCCCGGAGCGTTGTGTCGATGTGGGGGGACAGTCCTCCGCGGCCACATCTGTACGTCCCAGTAGGTGCAAGGAGTCCATGCATTCCCGCATTTCATCCACAGTGTTGCAGGTATAGGTTCTGCCATCATAGAAGAATTGCAGTTTAAAGCGGAAGCCCCGGTACCTGATCTTCTTGGCTTGGAGCACCTGGAGCAAGGGTCGGAACTCTCGCCGACGAGCTATTGTAGCTGGTGAAAGGTCAGAGAAGATCAGGTACCGGAACCCCTGGAATTGTAATATCCCGGCCTCCCTGGCTGCTTGGAGTATTCGTTCCTTAGTGCGGTAGAAGTGAAGACGAACAATAATATCCCAGGGAGGGCCCTCCGGCGTGCGCCTTGAGAGTGCCCTGTGGATCCTATCGAACTCCAACCTCTCCATGGGGATTTCAGGGGCCAATTCCTGGAACAACGCGGTGATCGTTGATTGCAGGTCCAGAACCGACTCCGGGACTCCTCTTATACGCAGGTTCAGTCTGCGGTCCCGGTTTTCAGAATCTTCCAGCTGTGCTAGGAGCGATAAGTTGAGATTACGTAGCCGTTCCAGGTCATCCTCATGCCCTTCCACTATGGTGGTAATGTCGTTGCAGCGGGATTCAAGCGTGGTAGTGCGTCTGCCCACATCCCTAATCTCCTTTATAAGCAGAGAGGTAATCTGTTTAGATACCTTATCCAGAGCCTTATGCAAGGTGGTTTCAAATTGGGCCAGCAGGGAAGGAGTGATCTCCGGGTCCGCTTGGATTGTGTGGGAAAGGGACATGCCTCTGTAACTGAATTACATACTTTTGTGAAAAAGGGTCTTAATTGTTCCTCAAACTGTTTATAGTATCTAGCTGTAAAGCCATCCGGACCTGGAGCCTTACTGACCTGGAAGGAGGAAATTGCCTCTTTAATTTCTTTTTCTGAGAATGTTAGAGATTCAAGTCTTCTAGCTCCTCTTTATTAAGTACCGGTGTATTTGCCTCTCTTATATATTTCCTAATTTTACTCATATGACTATCTGCAGACATATCTGCATATTTACCTCATATTGAATTTAAAGATGCATAGTATTTTCTAAAGGTTTCTACTATCGAGGACGGAGAATGTTGAATGATCCCATTCCCATCTTTAATTCGTGTTAGATTAGTGTTCGAGGCTCTTGGATGGATTTTCCTAGCTAGCAGCTTACCACACTTGTCCCCTTCTTCATAGTGATATTTTTTTGTTTTTATCTCTAGCGATTAGTGTTTGTTGGTCCAGAATAATGAGAATGTCCCTTCTCACCTCGTACAATTGGGTGGAGCATTTTGTTGTGATTACACTCGCCTTATCCATAGCCTCCAAATCACTTAATTTCTGAAATAATCCTTTCAACTTACTTGCCTTCTCTTTCTTTAGTCTGACTAAAATACCTCTTACTACACATTTTAAGGTCTCCAATTGTATAGGACTTGATGTGGAATCCTTTTGGTGGTCTTTTATAAAATTATTTATTGTAGATTTTACTTCTTCTTGGCACTCTATGTTTTTAATAGATTGTCGTTAAGTCTCCATGTTCCTATACCTCTATTTCTATTCTCCATTTTTAATATCAAGGACACTGGTGATTGATCTGACCATAATATCGGACCTATTTCTGGTTCACAGTCCAGGAGCCTCTGATGCATCCAAATATGGTCTATTCTGCTGTATGATTTATGTACCGTGGAAAAGTAAAGTCTCTCTTTGTGGGGTATAATATGCGCCAGCCATCGACTAGCCTCATATTATCCATTTTAGTTCTAAGTTTTTTAATTGCTTTTCACGGTAAAGGTAGCTTACTTGTAGTGTCTAAATCTGTGTCAAAGGTTAAATTCATATCACCCATCACCATTTTTGTGCCTACTCCAAATTGCTCGAATCTATTCAATACCCATATACAAAACTTATGTTGTCCCTTATTTGGTGCATACATATTTGCCAGTGAATACATTTGATTAAAATAAAAATAAATAAAAAAAACACGTATCTCCCACTTTCGTCTATAACTGTGTCTATTACTTCAATTTGTGCATTTTTATAGATTTCTACCGAAACCCCCTTTGCTTTATTATCTAGATTTGTGCTATGATACCATTTTGTATAATATTTATTTCTTATCTCAGGGTGTGCCCCATTCTTAAAGTGTGTTTCTTGTACGCACAGAATATCCACTCTTTTTTGTTATGAAAATGGTAAAAGGCCTGTGAGCGTTTTTCTGGTACATTAAATCCTCTAACATTTAGGTAACTAGTGCTAACCTGTTTATAACCATGTTAAATATCTCTCAGGCATATTGGGCATTAGACCTCTTCAAAAAACACACACATCACAATAGAACATTTTCAACAACCCATTCCTGGCTTTCATCCCCTTTTTGCACCATTTACCACCATTTTCATATTCTCACTGCATATATACAATTGTTGTATTCTTGTGTGTAGGATGTTACCTTATTTTTCCACATCCTACATGGACCGCACAAGAAAAAGCCCTAAAAAGAAAAAGGGCTATATTGGGGTTGTGGGGGCCGAGTGTTCGTCTGTCCAATACGCGTCCCCCCACAAGCCTCACCTTATTTTATTTTTTTTAACCAAAGCCTTATTCTTCAAATTTTCTGTATTCATAAAATGTGTCTGTCCGTCCCCCGCGTCTCACCCCCCCTCCCCCCAGAAAGCAGTAAGCCATCCATTAGGGGGGTAAGGGGCTACCCAGGGGAGACAAAGGATCCACATCCTCATCTATAGGGTCATACTCTTCCTCTATTTTGTTAATTTACGTTTTACTACTGTACAACCCTGTCTTTGTGAATCTCCAATTATAATTTAGTTCAATTGGCTACTCTGGCAGTTGTATTGGAGGTATTTCTAAAGTATCCAAAAAACCTGGAAGATCTTCTAGTGTCCTAAATTTTGCTGTTTTTCCATCTCTGTGCGCTATTAACTGGAAAGGGAACCCCCATCTATATCTTATTTCTTGTTAAGTCTCCAGCAGGGGCTTCAAAGCCCTCCTAAGCATCAATCTCGGTCTTGAAAGATCCGGAAAAATAGTCACTGTATATCCATCATATGTTATTGATTTCTTGGTTCTTATTGCTGTAAATATTGCTTCCCTTTCAGTGTAGTAATGTAGACGGCAAATCACATCCCTAGGCCTCATAGAGTCTTTTTTGATAAATCCTGGTACTCTATACACTGTATCAAAAGTTAATTCAGCTCTGGTGTTTTATCAATTATGCCATTATGTTGCAATATATCTTAGTGGACTTTTTCAGACACACATAGATTTGCAATAGAGACAGAGATTTTGTTTGTTTGTTGATAGAGAGCTGGGTTCACAATGGAAGGTGCCATCTAAACAGACCAAACTGGTTTTTCACAATGGTGTGGCTTGTCCTGTATTGATTTGTATCACAATGGGCTGATATGCGTAAACAGTCACACCTAGCCTGGTCAAGCTGGACTACTAATGGCAATGTATGGTACAACACTGCCACCTAGAGGTGGGAAAAGCATGGTATTTCATTTTCCTAAAAGTGAAAGGGGCAGGGCGCTTCCAAGTGGGAGGCCAGTTTTCTCTCAATAAAAAGCGAGTAGCTAAAAGGTTGGGGGACTTCACAAGATGAGGGCTTCACAGGAGCGGGACAGTACGAGGGGGCTTCACAAGACGAGGGCTTCACAGGAGGGGAACAGTACGAGGGGGCTTCACAGGACGAGAGGACTTGCTTCAAGACCAGGACATACAAAGGATTTATCAGAGACTGCAACGAGAAGCCATTTTCCTAAGAACGCCTGTGCCAAGAAGTCAGGTTCATTACGGAATTTAGGAACCTGTGGCTTGAGCCAAGTACATTTTCAGTGTTTCCCCTCCTAGAAATCATACATATACTAGAAGATAGTGTAGTGGGTGCATGTGGATGTTTATAGCAGCCTGTCTTGTTTATGAATTTGTTTGCTTTTCCTGTAACTAAGTTTGTACACGCAGCATTTTTGCCAAGTAAAGTACTTTTAAATACTACTGGGTCAGTTTCCTTGAAGCTTTACTGCAAGAACAGACAACAAATAGAAATTAAAGTTTTGCCAAGCTTTACAGCTGGGCTTGTCCTTGGGATAAGCTTGACGTCTCTGGGATTTGTGTTTTTAATATCTCTTAAAATACATAATCCATCTGTGTATAGTTGCAGTAAACAACTAAGCCCACATAGAGGCAAAGCCTTGTGCACTCACAACCAAAATGGACTGAAGGTGGAGTGAGGCATGGGTGGCCAAAGGCGACTGTCACTGAAAGCAAACAAAAATGAGCCAGGAGGCTAGAGAATCTCTGTGTGGCTTTTACAGGAGCAGCAGCATTATTTTCACTCCAGAAGAAATGCTCACAGTGGTTTATACTAGGGATGCACCGATACCACTTTTTTGGGTCTGAGTACGAGTACCGATACTTTTTTTAAAGTACTCGCCGCTACCAATTACCGATACTTTTTCTTAAAGGGGCAGATCACATTTTTTCCAAAGCAAAACAAAATAATGATTTTAGGTCAGTTTCTTAATATTATGAAGAACTGTAACTCAAAAGACAACATGACTGTCAAAAAATAAGTTTACTTTGCTTAAATTGTCACAAAGTTGTATTTAACGAAAGTTAGTAAAATCTCAACGTGCCATTTGAAAAAAGGCCACAAGATGGCGTATGGATAGGATGGAAGCAGATGGAATTGTGTAGAAAAGTGAAAAAACCTTAATTTAGCTAATGTGACATCACATGGATGGTGTAACTTTAGGAAAAATAGGCTTGTAGGTTTAAAATAGAGCCACATGGCTGAGCTAAACCCTGCTTTTCCCGTGTCAAAATGGTGCCCCTGGTAGTCAACCTCTGCTCTCCAGCTGTGCTGAAACTATGAATCCCATTTAGGCATTGCAAGCCACAGGAATGACCCCCAGAGGCAGAAGCATGATGGGATTTGTAGTTTCAGCACAGCTGGAGAGCCAAGGTTGCCTACCCCTGCCCTAGAAGGAGCCAAAGAACAGTATCATCCTCAATGTGGACCTACTGTTCTAGAGCCATAGACGGAGTGTGAATTTCATATCAAAGAAAGTGTCTAGGAACCAAGGTCACAGAAAAGAGTGTATAAACCTTAACAGATATCTAGTGATAAGAGTCAGAGATCAGAAAAACTGTAGCATGATTCTGATCACTGGAATAGGGCTCTGCAACAGAGGCACAGAATAATAACTGGGAAAAGCCATGGCAAAGTTAGATATACATGCAAGTGATCAATAGAGAATGGGTATATCGAGGTAATATCTCCGCTTCTTGAAATAAAGTGCTCGGATAGCCAAAAGACCCTGCATAATGTAGAGCACAGTTCTTCAATGAACATACCAAGATGCCTTCGCTATTTCTTGAGGTGAATTAAAGGAGAACTATGGGGTTAGGGCTTTTCCCCATAGTTCTCCTAAGGGTAACGGGAGGACACAAACTAGCGTCCTCCCGTCACCCAAAGCTCAGTATATCGCGAGCTGCAGCTCGCGGTATACTAAGACGCGGCAGCCAGAACGGATCCCGACAATTATGTCTGGATCCACCCAGCTGCGTGAGTGACAGCTGGCTCTGCCTATCTAGAGGCGGAGCCAGCTGTACCCACCCTCTCCCGGTCGGTTCCGCTATTCAGCGGTGGAGGATCGGACAGGGGAGGGGGGAATCCAGTCCCTCCCCTGTCACGGCTCTCTGCACAGCACAGCACAGGATCGAGAAGTGAGCGAGCGCCGGTATGTGTTCAGTTTCATTGTCACAGGTCGGCTCAGATTATGAGGCTGAGTGAAAATCACTCACCTAATAATTCTCCTTTAAACAGAAAAATATCAGAGGCTCGGCATACTGAGAAAAAGTCTTTGCTCTCACTAATGACAATGCTTATATAGCAAATGCACCCAGGACTGGATTAAGAGCATCATAGGCCTGGTGCTGAGGATTTTGGTGGGCCTTTTATGGAAATACATAAGAAGTTAACAAATTAAACTTTTTATTTTACCATTAAAGTACATTACCAAAACATTGGATGATATCTTAAGCAATGCATAATACCACCAACTATAGAGGACTGCCAATCCCAGCAATACATTATACATCAATGCGGTCTTAACAATGCGGTGCTAAGTGTTACGGCCTTATTCAAACCTATAATGTAGGTTTGTTTAGGGATTCCCCTGTCAGGAACTTGCTATTTTCTGCAGCAGAAATCCCTAACCTCCTGTTTTTAGATGCAGCAACTGTCACCCACTCAAGTTAATGATCTGGTGACAATGGCTGCATATTAGAGAGTGCTGGCAGGGCCGCCGTCAGGGGGGTACGGCCGATTCTCAAGTAAGGGGCCCGGGCCGCCTGAGGGGTCTGAGAACCTTACATGAGTATCGGCCGACGGCCGTACATGACTGGCAGGAGGTGGAGGCAGCCGGGCCCCCGCAGCACCGGAGGATCAGCACACTCCAGATCCTTACCTGGGGTGCTCTGTGCGAGCCTCCGGTGTCCCCCTGTCTCCACTGCAGCGACTGACTTCCACTGGCAAGTGCCCACATCCCATTTAATATATTGCCGAAATGGCAATATATTAAAATTAAAATGGTCCAGTGGGGAATCAGTATGGATGTGCATCTCTTGCTGATGCAGATCATACTGATCGCTCCCTAGTGGTGCCGCCATTGACTAGGAGGGATCGATTAGCATGGTCTGCATCAGCCTGAGATGCAGATCACACTGATTCTCCACTGGACATCAGGAGAATCCCCCGAAATTTTTTTAAAAAAATGTTTCCCCTATATTAAATTATATAACATTTATTATTACCCATTTTTTCTGGTAAAATATAAAGAGACTGGGTCACATCGGGTAAAAAGACACCAAACATGTCAAGCCTTAAAACTGCGCATGCACGCGATACCTCAAAAAACTACAATACCCAAAATTGACCATAGGCGACGATTTAAAAGCTTTTACCGCTCATCACTTTAGTGTTATCAGTGATTGATGGCCCTAGAATTATTGCGCTTACTCCAACGTTTGCGGCGATATGTAAAATGTGCAGTGCATCTGACGCATATTTATTTTTATATGTGCGTATACATGGGGGTGGGGTTTAAAAAAAAAAATGTTTACACATAAATGTTATTGCTATCACATTAGGGAGATAACAATCTCCCTATATAATAGCAAAGGCACACTGACCGGTCCTCTTTATGGAGACATTAGGGGTCTCTATTACCCCTAATGCCTAATGTCACCTGGGGACCCCCAAAGAACCCCAGATCTTCTCCCTCAGCTTCTTCTCTCTGGCTATAGCAGCCAGATGACTGACAAGTGAATGCGGAAGTGATGTAATGTATTAATGTATTGCTGGGGTAGTGCGATTTGTAGTCCTCTATAGCTGATGGTACATTGTGCTGTATATGTACCATCAGCTATAGAGGACTACAAATCCCAGCAATACATTATACGCTGTATGTATAATGTACTATTGCTGGCATTTGTTGTATTCCTATATAGCTGCTGGTATTCTGCATTGCACCGTATAATCAGTTGTAAGAAAGTCACCGGTCTGTACTCAGGAGGTTCCAGTATATGCAGATTTATTGTGAATCATAATGAACAGTCTCTTTCAATAGGGTGCTTTCTCACTATTTAACAGAGCAGCTTCTGGCAGCAGTAATACAAAATAAAAAGGCCTACTCCAACTTAGGAGTCTAACTAACAGTAAATTCCCTGACTACTTTCTACTGGAGCGGCTATTCCAGCTCCCAGTACCAAAAGAAGCATAAAGAAAACACAGTCTTTAACACACAACTTTTAGCAAGACCTTATCCCAGAGATATTCAGACGCTCTCCAGTCTGTGTTCATCCAGTGCAGCCTGGATCTCGATCTCGCTCTGAGCTCTCTCTCTCTCTCTCTCTCTCTCTCTCTGTCTCTCTCTCTCTCTCTCTCTCTCATTAATAGAGAGAGGAGGTGTACCTGTTGGGGCAAGGCTTAACTCCTCCCTAGCCAGGGAAAGCTGCCCTTTTCAACCCCTCACTGACATACACAGAGTCGTATACCCTGTCACACATTATACAGCGCAATGCAGAATACCACCAGCTATATAGGAATACAAATCCCAGCAATAGTACATTATACAGCGCACTGCAGAACACCAGCTACAGAGGACTACAAATCCCAGCAATAATACATTTTACAGCACAACGCAAAATAACACCAGCTACAGAGGACTACAAATCCCATCAATAGTACATTATACAGCGCAACGCAGAATAACACCAGCTACAGAGGACTACAAATCCCAGCAATAGAACATTATAGTATAATGAACTATTGCTGCGATTTGCTGTATTCCTTTTTTGCTGCTGGTATCCTGCATTGCAACGCTGTATAATGTACTATATTGCACACCACACTTTTTTTTATTTCCACCCCTCCAAGCTTGCTCCCATGATGGACTACTATCTCAATACAAACTAGTAGTCCATCACTGGAGCCATTTTTTTTATCCGATTAACCGATTAATCGAACGTAATAATCGGCTAACTAATCGATTATGAAAATAATCGTTAGCTGCAGCATTGCCACACATGTTATATATCGTCGCGAATGTCGTAGTGAGAGCAATAATTATCGGCCCATCAATCACTGATAGTGCTAAACTGATCAGCCACAAAAGCATTTAAAGCGTCGCCTATGGGAAATTTTGGTTATTGTAGTTTTTTGCGGTTTCACGGGTGCAAGCAATTTTAAGGCTTGACATGTTTGGTATCTATTTGCCCGGCATGACCCTGTCTTTTATATTTTACCAAAAAATTTGCCATTATAGTCTGTTTCTATGCACTACATTTCATTTTAGTGTATTTTATCCTAAAAATACTTGTTTGATAAACATTTGCGCAAATACCATGCAACATAAAAAATTTCAACTAGCATCTTTCTATTCTACAGGGCCTCTGCTTTAAGAAAATATATAATTGTTTGGGGGTCTGAAGCTTTTTTTCTAGCCAAACATTCAGTGTGTGCAATATCATGTGTGTGCAAATGTAAGAAATTGCTCCGAGCAGCAAGTGATTAATGAGTGTCATGTGTGCGTTTTAATGCGTGTATAAATGTTTGAATTTGTGTGTTTCCCTATGTTGCCTGAGGCAATGATGCTGAAAATTTTTTAAACCTGATTGCCGAACTGCAACGCAATACTAAAGTTATTTTGCCAAGAGTTGGCACTTTGAGATAAATACATTGTTTTTTGCGTCCCAGTTTGGGTGCTCAGGTTCAAAAACATTCGCCATCACTATCCTAGTCTGACATCGGCACAGACAAGTGCCCAGGGGTAGCGGGGAAGGGGCTTTGCTTTTTAAACTTTAATGAATCCTGTATAGGGGCAGATTGGGTACATTTACATATCTGATTGGTTGTTAGGGCGACTGTTTACTTTTCTTATATATATTTTTTTAGATTTTACAACCTGTGTAATGTTATGTTGTGTTATGTTTTGTGTATATGTGCTGTATGCTAGTCAGATTATATGGTTTGCTGTGGTTTGTAATAGACATGCAGGGCAAAAAAATTTGGTAACCAGGGCCTGCCTTAGGCCTTTAGGCGCCCTGTGCGGAAAAGCTTTACAGCGCCCCTCAGTAACCACACCCATTTTGGCCACTGGTGCGTTCTGCGAATGCGTGCCACCATCTTGGAGGCGGGGAGCATGACGTCACCTGGCGCCATGCATGTGTGTCATCAGGTAACGTCACAGGTCGATATAGGCGCCGCCATCTTGGTGTATACCTAGATGGTGTATACTTAGATGGCACACCAAGATGGCGGCGCCCAACACATGCGGTGTTATATGACGTTATGCGCCCTGCCTCCAGAACACGCCAATGGCTGAAAAGCCGCATTGCACAAGCAGCAGGCTGCACAGGTTCCACAACGTCACTTGTATCCGCCCCGTAGCCGGCTCCACGGCATGTAGCCGCGGAATTCGAAGTAAGTGACGTCCCTCTGGTCGGCTACTGAGGCACACCGCTCTCCATCCAGGTTGACAGCTGCATTCTTCAATGCTCCTGCCCTTTGGAGCTACCCACTGACATGCTCTCCAGCACCATCCCTTGTCTGGAATTACAGAAGTCTGCTTACTGCAAGTATACCTTTTGAATTGGCAAAGTTAACCCTTCACTGACATTGCTGGGATTGCTATTAATTTGTAAATGGTTCAAGTACTGTTGCTACTGGAGTTTCATTTAACCACTTGAAGTCCGGGGTGTTAAACCCCCTTCCTGTTCCGGCCATTTGTGAGTATTTAGCGCTGCGGTACTTTGACTGACATTTATTCTGTCGTGCAACGCTGTACTGAAATACATTTTATACCATTTTTTGGGGACAGATAGAGCTTTCTTTTGGTGGTATTTAATTACTACTGGGGTTTTATTTTTTAATATATTAAGGAAAAATTACAGAAAAAAAACGGTTTCCCCTATATTAAATGATAAAACATTTATTATTACCCAATTTTTTGCTAAAATATAAAAGGCGGGGTCACGTCGGGTAAAAAAAATACAATACCCAAAATTGGCCATAGGCGACGCTTAGCTTTTACCGCTCATCAGTTTAGTGTTATCAGTGATTGATGGTCCTAAAATGATTGCTCTCACTACGACGATATGTAACATGTGTAGCGCAATTGTCATTTTCTCACGCTGGCGCATCGAACACGTATTTACGTTTATATGTGTGTAAATGTAGGGGTGGGGGACTTAAAAATGTTGGGGGTTTTTTTAAAACTTTTTTATATGTCACTTTTATTATTTTTTTTACTTTTTTTACACTTGTTTTACAATTGTTATTGCTATCACATAGGGGATAACAATCTCCCTATGTTATAGCACAGGTACACTGACAGGTCCTCTTTATGGAGACATTAGGGGTCTCTAAGACCAGGATTGAAAGGGGGCGCAAAGACAGCACATACATACAATCGGCAGGCTATAGAGCCGCCGATCGTATGTATATCAAACAGTCAGTAACGGCTGTAAAGAACGGGCTGTTTTTTTCTGCCCGTGCCCACGCGCTAGGGGGCGCGCTTGAGCAGAAAAAAAAAACAGTCTTATGACGGCAACCCACCAATGTGAGTCTGCCGTCCATCTGTTTTTTCACAACGGGCGGACGGCAAGAGGTCTAAGGTCTAATGTTAGTCTTAGGTCTGGTTAACACCTGCACATTTTGAGGGCGACTGGCCATGTGCGTGATCGGCATGTGTCTGTGGAAACGCGCCAAGACGCACTTGCTGTGCCATTGATTCCTAAAGGCACCCCAAATGCGGCCAGCAAGTAGTGAGGTTTTCTGCTGCGTTTCCATGCATGCAAAAGCAGCAGAAAAATGCATCCCGTGCATCGCACAAAATAGTGGAGGAGCCATTTTGCTGTGTTTGCCACGCAGATAGCTTAGTAATATTCCCTTCGCACACCGTACCGATATACCCCAAAATCCAGCGGGTGCTAGAGCAACTGGTGGATGGCGCCACAATGTACGATCTAGAAGATATGTTGTCCACACACCATTCTGCTTCGGAATGTCCTTTTTATTTGTATTCCTTTAGCATGACATGTGAATGAAAATGTGTATTCCTTTAGCATGCACGTCATGCTAAAGGAATACAAATAAAATGGACATTCCGAAGCAGAATGGTGTGCGGACAGCATTGTGACAATAAGGGGGTCTGAGTCTGAATATTAAAAATAGAATGTGTTTGTGCCCCAGTTCAGAGCACCTGCAGTCCTTCATTTAGTGATGTGACCAGCCCCCACCACATCCCACATTCCACAAAGAGATGCTCTGGCTGTGATCTTTTATTGCCCAGTCCGAGGGAAATTCAAACAAATTTCTGCTAAGCCGTTTATTGCTGTACTGTCGTAAAAGGGCATGGCACCAGGCCCTCCATATATTAGAATTGGACAGTTTATATCAACAATCAGGTCTGGAGAGGGGTGACCTAGGTGACCCTAGCATTCTCTCTAAAAGTCATAAAACCTGAGGTTGAAAATCAAGTTACATTTTATTAATTTGGAATTTGGGCGGTGATAGGTAAAATAAAGGTTCATCCTCCGCCTGCGTTCCCGCCCCAGTCCGGCCTAGGGGCTAGCTTCGGGACACCCCCCAAAAGGGTCTTATAAAATACTCTGTGTTGGTAACTAGAGTGGCTCTTGTTTTAAACATCATCGAGGAACTAGAAGTCTGAACATCGCAGAAGAGTTCCCCTTTAATCTTTGGACATTATCTGCTGGAAGTCGGCTTGAAGGAGAGCCCAGCAGACTTCCACTTTGCTTCTTGAACTTTGAACTCTGTCAGAACTCACAATTCCAGGACTGTTGAGTATTCTTCTTTTATTCCCTTTTATTTTGCTGTTGTATATATATTGTGTCTCTTTTTATTAAATCTTTTTCTGTATATTTTCTGCACCGTTTCTTTTATCAAAGGACGATATTAAAAATCGTTAAGCTTATCTCTACGCTCTAAATACGAACTTAAAGTATCCTTGCTCTTTGAAGAGCGCTACTGTATAGTGACTCCTGTCATATTCCTGTCTGAGAGGACAGCAGCATCACAGGCATTGTTTAAGTGTTTTGAATAGTCGCAGCATTTGCTGGGCACGGTTTGTATTCCGGAAAATACATGGTGGCAGTGGAAGTTTTGTGGGTAACGGGTTAACTGCGGAGTTAACCAACCCTGGTGACGATCGCTCTCAGTCTGCTGGCCTGAGATTGTGTCCTGCGAGCTGGGAAATCTCTGCGCAGGGTGAGGCTGAGAGTGGTATCGCCACGTCCTTGTGACGCTCACGCTCGGTTCAGACTG
>NW_017308047.1:16553-40194 GCF_000935625.1 Nanorana parkeri
AAAACCTGAGGTTGAAAATCAAGTTACATTTTATTAATTTGGAATTTGGGCGGTGATAGGTAAAATAAAGGTTCATCCTCCGCCTGCGTTCCCGCCCCAGTCCGGCCTAGGGGCTAGCTTCGGGACACCCCCCAAAAGAGTCTTATAAAATACTTTGTGTTGGTAACTAGAGTGGCTCTTGTTTTAAACAACATCGAGGAACTAGAAGTCTGAACATTGCAGAAGAGTTCCCTTTTAATCTTTGGACATTATCTGCTGGAAGTTGGCTTGAAGGAGAGCCCAGCAGACTTCCACTTTGCTTCTTGAACTCTGAACTCTGTCAGAACTCCTAATTCCAGGACTGTTAAGTATTCTTCTTTTATTCCCTTTTATTTTACTGTTGTATATATATTGTCTCTTTTTATTAAATCTTTTTCTGTATATTTTTTGCACCGTTTCTTTTATCAAAGGACGATATTAAAAATTGTTAAGCTTATCTCTACGCTCTAAATACGAACTTAAAGTATCCTTGCTCTTTGAAGAGCGCTACTGTATAGTGACTCCTGTCATATTCCTGTCTGAGAGGACAGCAGCATCACAGGCATTGTTTAAGTGTTTTGAATAGTCGCAGCATTTGCTGGGCACGGTTTGTGTTCCGAAAAACACATGGTGGCAGTGGAAGTTTTGTGGGTAAAGGGTTAACTGCGGAGTTAACCAACTCTGGTGACGATCGCTCTCAGTCTGCTGGCCTGAGATTGTGTCCTGCGAGCTGGGAAATCTCTGCGCAGGGTGAGGCTGAGAGTGCTATCGCCACGTCCTTGTGACGCTCACGCTCGGTTCAGACTTGTGTATGGTCACGTGGGATTGACGTACGGCGGGTCTGGGCCGGGCGTACGTCACAAGCATATCTTCTAGATGCCACGCAGATATGACCATTGAAATTAATGGAGCAATGCGGCAAATGCACATTCGCAGGACATGTAGGTGGGAACCAGGCCTTATACTTTACTCATAATTAGCTTGGGAGGGCCAATCAGGAAGCCGGGCCCTTTGTCCCTTAGGTTTGCCACCGGGTGCACTGTAGTCAGGAAAAGTGATATTGAAGGATAATGTTTTCCCCTCCCCCAATGTTAGTGTAAGGACTTGCTTTAAATGATGCCTCTTAATCGGATCATCTTCTTCTTTCCTGTAGTTTTCAGCTGTCCCTCCAGCGCTGGTGCGAATCTCCGATCCAGCGTTGACTCCTCTGTCCTCTTCTTCTCTCTTTTTTTATTCGTTTTACAATAAAACAAAACAAGACACCAACATAGTGTCATAATTGTACATTACAATTAAAAGGTACAAAGTAATCAGGGCACAATTGACCCAATCTCAAAGAAAAAGAGAGAGATTGAAAGTCAACACTCCCCAAAGCATTCCCAACATTGTTTGGTCATTAGTCCCCCCTCCCCCCAACACTTGGGCTCAGTTGATACCCACATAAATTCAACACAGTTTATCTCATGAGCTGACTATGTAGTATGCAAACATTCAGCTAAGTAAAAATCTAAAGAGATAACGCTAGGGCAAAGGTAAAGTTTCCCGCTCTATTTGGCCCCTTTAGTAATAAGACTAGATATCAGTAGTGCTCAAATAGTCTGAGGGCAGTTGCTCAAGGTATATACAAATAGCCAGCCACCGTACTAGCAGACTGGAGCCATGATGACCATATTTTCTCAAATTTCAAAAGACAACCTCTACTAGCATAAGTCGCTTTATGAAAGGGTAAAGAAAGCATTGACTAGTGACGTCCAAGCCCCCAATGTAGGTGCCACCGGTTTCCTCCACTGCAAAATAATGAGTTTCCTAGCATAAAATAGTAGGTAAGTAAGGAGGGTACGGGACACCACAGAAGGAGCCAGTCCGTCAACAAGACCCAGGATACACCCCCCCGACACCTCTTCTACCACCCTAACCACCTCCCTCCAGTAGTCCAAAAGTCTAGGACAAGACCACAGTACGTGTAGTAGGCCAGCGGGTTCATGAGGGCATCTCCAGCATTTAGACGACATTGTAGGTCGCATGACAGCCAGTCTAGCAGGTGCAAAGTATGCTCTGTGGACAATTTTATTTTGAATCAATCTGTCTCTAGCAGATATTTCGGGATAGTCATGGGAGTATCCCGGACTTCGTCCAGGTCACCCTCCCCCAGCTCCGGGCAGTCCACCTCCCAAACCCCCCAGCACTGTAGAAGGGGTCTCGCTCCTCAGAGGGAAAGTAACTGATAGATGGCCGAAAGGGGTTTAGCCAGACCCTCTTTACGAAGGAGGCACTCCATTGTGGAAGCTGAGAGAGACGCCCCCCCCGGGAACTGGGCAGAAAATGCATGATGCAGCTGGAGGTATCGAAACAGGTGACGGCAGTGCATAGGCCGACTTGAGATCCTCAAATGTACGCAGAATCCCATTCTGCACAATATCATTCAGTGTAAGTACTGCTTTGGAGGTCCAGACTATGGGGTCCTGGATAGCTGTAAAACTGCCTCTAAGGTAACCGCTGGGTCCACAGACTGTTCTGTAAGCCATCTATGAGCAAATGTGAGTTGTCCAGCCAGGAAATAGAAGTAGAAATTAAGGGCCACCAGACCTCCCTCCCCCCACGGAAGCTGAAATACCGACATTTTAATCCTCCGCGCCCGCCCATTCCAAAGGAAATCTGTCATTAATGCATCTATGGTCTTTAAGATCCTTTTCGCGATCCATACTGGGGAGTTGCGTATAATATACAACAGGAGGGGGAGAAGTTTAAGTTTTATGAGATTAATTCTGCCAATAAGAGATAAGGGCAGGTTCTTCCATGCTAACAATCGGGACCTAAATACACTGATCACAGGATATACACTGAGTGTTATGAAGTTGGATAACGTGTTAGATATATGCAATCCCAAGTATTTAAAGGTGTGCACCTTTTATAGCGGAGCAGAGGACAGGGTCAAGGTAGAGGCCATGGGGTACAGGGGAAGATACTGAGACTTAATCCAGTTGACTGTCAAACCTGAATAGGTCGAAAAATTCTGAATGACTCAAAGGGACTCAGAAAAAGAGGGTACCATCTGAAGATAGACCCAATCCACAGAATCAAAGCCTTTTCTAGGTCTAGGGAAACCATAGCTCTAGAGCCCGGGTTGTCATGTATTATCTGTGTATGAGTATACACCCGTCTGAGGTTAATATCCGTGGATTTCTGAATCAGCATAAAGGGCCACTCTCTCCTCCAGTGCCCCAACGCGGAGGCCTCTGATCTTTGGCGATTGGCGAAGAGCACACGCAACTGGCTCTATCGCCAAGGCGAACTGACCTGGAGACAGCGGACAACCCTGTCACATTCCTCTGGATATCAGAAAACTCGGGGAGAGAGCTACCCTTATCTTTAGGGCGGCCATCGGCTTACTGTATAAAATGTTCACCCATTTACAAAAAAGAGGACCAAAGCCCATTTTAAGTAGTACCATCTGAAGATAGACCCAATCCACAGAATCAAAGGCCTTTTCTAGGTCTAGGGAAACCATAGCTCTAGAGCCCGGGTTGTCATGTATTATCTGTGTATGAGTATACACCCGTCTGAGGTTAATATCCGTGGATTTCTGGGGATGAAGCCAGTCTGGTCTGGGGACACTAGAGAAGTAATGACCCTAGTCTTGTATCCAGGATTTTTGTGAGGATCTTAAGGTCCACATTTAATAGTGATATGGGCCTATAGGAGGAACACAGTAGTGGATCTTTTTTCGGTTTGGGGATCAGGACCACATGAGCTTCATACATGGAGTGGGGCAATGTGCCTGAGGATAGACAATCCGAATATAGGGCCTGAAGCCTAGGCACCAGTCCCTCGGCATGTTTTCTATACCATTCGGCAGGTAGGCCATCAGGACCCGGAGATTTGTTATTAGGGAAGGAGTGGATAGCCCAAGCAATTTCCTCCTCCGAGAAGGCACCCTCAAGCAGATCTCTATCCGTGGATGTAAGTTGTTCAAGATCCACCGAGGTGAGGAGAACATCTAAGGAAGTTTCATCATAAACAGGAATCCTCTGATAGAGTTCTGCATAGAAGGTAACGAATTCCCGAAGTATGGCATCAGGGTCAGTTAGTGATGAGCTATCTGAGCCTCGGATACAAGGAATAACAGTGTGATTTCTCTGCTCCGCCACAAGCATCACTAACATTTTCCCAGTCTTATCCCCTTTTTCATATAATCGTTCAGACTGTGTATAAAGGGCAGACTGAGTCAAGATCTGGTGATGAGTAACAATTTTCTGCGAATCATCAGCAAGTCTCAAAAAGTGTCAGGAGACGGAGACCCAGCATGGGCCGCTGCACACTCCGCCTCCCGAACCCGCAACTGAGATAATTCAAAAACAGCAATCTCCCTAGCATACTTAATTGCTGAGATGTATTCCCCTCTGGTAGTGGCCTTGAAAGCATCCCACACCATAGAACTAGTAGATGTGTCAACATTAAAATCCCAGTAGGTAGAGAGATGCGGTTGTAATGAGGTCTCTACCGTGTCATTAGAGATCCAGGTAGGCGCCAATCGCCAGGATCGTATACCCCGTGATGTGAAGTTGAACAATTTTACACAGAGGGGTAGGTGGTCAGACAAACCGCCAGGTAAGTATGTGGCATCTAGCACTTGGGAGAGCATGCCATCATTCGCAAAGGCTAAATCAAGTCGAGAGGAGGAGCCAGAGACACAAGACAAGTAAGAAAAGGATTTCACGTGCGGATGTTTCCAGCGCCAAACCTCAGTGCGGCCAGCCCTGTCAGCCCAGTCTCTCAGTGCAGTACTTACGGGCCTATGGAGGATTAGAGGCACTGAGTGAACCGTCTAATATGTTATTAAAGTCTCCCACAACTAAAATGCGGCAGGGTGAGTGTGGTGCCAATTTTTCAATGATTGTGTATAATATTGCACCCAGGAACGGGGGAGGGATATAAACGTTTACAAAACCCCATACCTGTGTCTGATATTCCACCAGTACCGCCACATACTGTATCTACCTTCAGGGTCAGAAATAACATGCTGAAGTGGAGTAGGTAGCATGGAAGGCTCTATGTATCCACCTCCGCTGTAGGGCCAAAGTCTTATTACCCAGTAGGTGAGTCTCCTGTAAAAAAATTACCTGAGGATTATAGGATCTAAGAAACTTGAGAACCAATGCACGTTTAAATGTGGAATTCAGGCCTCTCACATTCCAGGAGATAACTTGTATAGTGTCAGCCATTTAAGTGTAAAATCATAACATGACTAAAGAGACTGTGAGGAGCAGTAGGATACGCAGAGAGCCAACCAGGCCAGGGGGGAAGAGCATGAGCATGACCAGATTAGGAACTGAGATAGGGAACTAGAAAACCAACATATCATGAAAAAACAAAATAAGAGAATAACCCAAAAAAAAACTCCCTGCTATTCCACATAGTGAACAAAGTAACAAAACTGTACAGCAGCTTGATATCCTGAAAAAAAGAAGAAAGTGGAAAAAGAGTATTACTCAATACTCACAGCTAGATGGTGTTGTATACACCGAAACACAACTGTGCATAGGGTATATACAACACCATATAGCCCCTGCAGCTCACTGCAGGAAAATGCGCCCTCGTAACCAACAGAGAAGGCAGAGCAGGTGATCCAGAGGTCCGTGTAGATAAAGTTCAGTATAAAAAACAAAATAAAATAATAATGTCAGTGTACACGAACAACAAAAATGATGCAGGAGAAGTAAGCAAAAAAGAACCTGTAGCATCTCATTAGATCCGCAACGAGTCCAACAGGATCAATGGATGGAGTCCAGCCAGTCTGAGGCCACAGAGGGGTTTTCAAAGAATTTTGTAGAGCCGGCATACTGTACTCGCAGCTTACTAGGGTACAGCATGCTATACGTCAGGCCCTTGTCTCGAAGTCGGCGACGGATATCCAGGAAGGAGCACCTTCGCTTCTGGAGGTCTGGAGAAAAATCAGGGAAGAGCATAAAAGTAGCATTTTGCTAGAGCAATGCCGTCTCCCGCCGTCTAGCTGCGCCAAGGATCAGATCCCTATCCCTGAAATTGAGAAGACGGACCAGGAAATGTCGGGGTGCAGATCCAGGGGGTCTCGGCGCTGCAGGAACCCTGTGTGCACGCTCCACAATGTAGGCCGCAGGGACCGACCGCAGGTTCAGGAGATCTCTAAAGGACTTCTCAGCGAAGGATACAGGATCAGGACCCTCAGCCCCCTCAGGCAGTCCCTCTACACAGACATTATTGCGTCTCAGCCTGTTCTCAGCATCCTCAGAGCGTGCAGTTAGCTGTGCTACCGAACGTTGCAGGTCTTGTAATGTTTGTGAATGAGCCCCTGAGGTGTCTTCTAGCGTCCCCACTCTAGTCTCCACAGTAGTAATGCGGCCCCTGATTTTATCCAGGTCTTGTCTGATGAGACCACATTCAATAGCTAAAGTGTCAATTCTACCCATCAGGGTAGTTTTACTTGCCTCTATAGCCGCTAGTATGGTTTCTGTAGCCACCGGAGGACCAGGGACCTGCGCAGGATTGGACTGTGTGGGATCCATGAGGGAGAAATCTGAGTCCGTAGCCTCCCACTCCGCTTGCGTGCCAGCCGATATGAGAGGAGCAGCACGTGCAGCCAAGATGGCGCCGGCGCACGTGTCAGAGGAGGAGGCCGGAGATCCACCGCTCACCCGGGAGCACAGCGATTCGCGTTTTGTTCTCATCTGGCAGACGAGCAGCTGTCCCCGGATCACCCGCACCTGCAGGTAAGTACTACAAAAAGTGGAGAGCCACTGTGAGGCACGTCTGCAAACGGTCACATCCCGGCCACGCCCCGTCCTCCTCTTCACTGATGTCCCATGGAGTCTGTGCGGGTGCACACTGCTTCATATACTTACCTTGTGTGTCTCCTCCTCTCCAGGCCGAACATCTGAACTGCGCATGCGCCTGCCCCAGGATCTTTTCCGGATGCCCAAGAAATTTTCAAATGTTCGGAAGGGAGCGCGCCGCGGAGACACAGGTAAGTATTAACCCTTTGCAAAAGTTTTTTTTTTTATTGTTCTGCATATATCTACTGCTTGCTAGCACTAGATATATGCAAAAAAGTGAGGGTTTAATAACCCTTTAAGTCTGGGGCACTCCATCCTTCAAACTGTGCCTGGATCATGTGTATCACAAAGCTCTACAGCAACAAAACATAGTAATGTGCAATGTGGATGGCAGACCCATTTTAATGACAGTGATGTGCCACGTTGTTTGGCAGAGATTCCATTGCTGCACACAAAAATGTCAGGATGTGTAGAAAAAAAAGGAAAAAGGACAAATAACTGCAACCTAATGTATTATTACAATATTCTATTGTGTAAGCAACACCTTTATTTTCTGGTAGTGCCCCTCCCGACATTAGACTCTGGATCCACCCCTGCATGCTAAATTAGGCTGCCACTCCTGGATTCGAATCCTGTATACCGCAACCGCTGTAAGCTGATGGCATCGGCACCTGGTGGTTGCGGTATTCAGGATTGTGGCCGGTGTTGGACTACATGTCGCAACCATCGGGCGCCAATGCCACCCGCTATTAAATCAGCTCTTGCGACAGGTAATCCGAAGCCGCCCACAATCTCCCTCTTCGTCTCCTCCGTGGTGTTGGGAGGAAATTACATAATTCCCAGCACTCTATGGTAGATAGCCACACAGGAGGGAGACATCCAACCATGCACTTCTGTGCCTGAGTCTAACCCTAATACACATACCTTTTTGTTGTAATATACATGTATGTATATGTGTGCGTACCGCATTACTCTCATATTTGTAATATGTCCATTTAATGAAGGAACATTGCTATTCAAAAACAAGCGCTTTTGAGGTCACACAGGGCCCCCTTCATCAGGCTCAGAATGTCATACCCAATTTTGGTAAAATATTAACCTCTTGCCGTCCGCCCGTTAAGAAAAAACGGACGGACGGCAGACTCGCATCAGCGGGTTGCCGTGTCCAGACGGCATTTTTTTCCTGCTCACGTGCGCCCCCTAGCGCGCGCGCACGGGCAGGAAAGACCTGCTCGTTTCTACAGCCGTTAACGGCTGTTTAACATACAACCGATCAGCGGCTCTATAGCCACCGATCGATCGGTTGTATGGCGTGATTTTCAGAGCACCCCCCTCGTTCGCGAGTGCCACCACACCCCTCACCTTTAATCCCGGGATCCGCTAGCCCATCTGCGGCCCGGGACCGGCTCGGGAGGGCGTCAGGAGGAGGAGGGAGGGAGATCAGCTCCTTGCTGTTGTCCCTCTGTAGTGTGAATGCAGAAGTGATGTAATCAGTGGTCTTTCAGACCCCTAATCTTTCAGACCCCATGGCAACAGGGGTGCCAGGTGGCCAACAGAGGGAGGCAGGGAGTAGAGGAGTGGCACAGGCTGCAGCTTCTCCTCGGATCCCCGCTGCTCTCCCCTGCCTGTATGGGCAAAGGCAGCGGGGATCTGAGAAAAAATGGAGCGCTGAAGGCAGCGAGAGAGCGGTCATCCAGGATGACGGAGCGTTGAGGAGAGAGAGCCGCTCAGCCAGGATCCGATAGCCGGCGGCTCTCTCTCAGCCATCTCTCAGCGGGTATCTGAGGAGAAGCTGCAGGCTGTGCCACCCCTCTGTGCATGGCCAAGCGGCTCAAGATGGGGAGTGGGAGGATCGGAAATATCAGTGATGTTTGCCGATCCTCTGTGTGCATAGCAAACACTGGAGTGATCTGGTGATCACTCCAGTGTTTGTAAACAACAGGGGACACATAGTACTATGTGTCCCCAGTTATGAATGATCAGGAAGTGCTCTACATCACATCCTGTTAATTTATGAGTTTATGAATGGGTAATAGCACTCTGTACAGAGGCTTCTATCCATTCATAACTGGATGATAATAAATATTTATCTGTTTAGACCACTGATATTTCTCTGAAGCCCCCTAACAGTACAAAAAAAAACATAGAAAAAAAAATAAAAAAACATCCTGGTGTCGGGGCGTATGATGTCACATGTGGAGTGACGTCACATACCTGTCAGGGGGCTCCAATTTTTTTGTTCTTGCCTCGGGCGCAAAAGGAACTCGCTATGGGCTGAAGTCATCCATAGCAGCAAGACTGTCCTCTATGTGTCTCTGAAAAGAGAGCTTGCGCTGCATGGTGGTAGGCAACCAGAGCCAAAGAGAGACAAGACCTTGAAGCCCATTTATACCTATGTAGAGGTATTTAAAAAAAATATATATGCCAGCAATGTACACCAAATAAACATAAAGCAGCCATATGCAGTTGCTGTATATAAACACAGAAACATACTTTTTTGTTAGCTGTACTCTCCATCTTCTCATGGCTCCTTTTGAAATGGCCGCCACTTTACTCTCTCTGAGCTCCCCTCCCCCCATGCATTAGTATTCATAGTGGCAACCCCCCCTGGACAGTGTATTTTGACCTGGAAAGGCAGAGCTAGTGTGCAGTGATCTTGTTACAATGATTCACAGGTCAGCTGCTTTACAATCCGATCCCAGTGTCAGACTGAGCTTCCTGTGGAGAAAATTTTCAATTTGTAAGACTGCAAAAAAGTCCATTAAAAAAAATAATTAAAAAGCCAGAAATGTGAGTCATGAAAATGTACACACATATACATTATCACTGCATATTACTACAATAAATGATAATCACTTAAAAAGGTGGAAATGGGCTTTAACTATGCACAAACCCAGACAGCTGGTGCTGATGAGGGTATCAGGAGGCCGGTGGTGACCAAGTCACTGTTGAGCAACACTGGATATCCACTTCATGTTACAGGAGCAGATGGGATTGAACTTCCTCTAAACTGAATGGTGGGAAAGAGAGCACAGAGTGCTCTGCCGGATGATGCAGTGTCCTATGCCTCAGCCTTTACTGCAGTAAAAACTGCGGGAAATGTATAAATGCCACCCAACAGTATGGACTATGATGTAATTCCCTGTGCTTCAGCCTGACCAGCCTTACTCACTAAGTAAGCCTTTAGGGTTACACCAGAGGTTATGCCACAGCTCTGAATCCAGAAAACACCCTGCAGCTAAAACAGTACTCAAAGGTCTAGAAAGCACCTCATTGCAGAGACTAGGGACCAAAGGTCACATTTCAGGTTAGCCCTGCCACATCTGGAGGCCTACTCACAGAATTAATCTTCAAAGACTGTACCATGGGTTTGGATCCAGAGAGTGCTCTGCAGGAAACAGTAAACAGAGGTATGAAAGGTGCCATAATGCAGGGTCTAGTTCCTGAAAGTCACAATCCAGGATAGCAACACAATCTTTCAGTCCAGTGGGATCTGGGTATCTGGGTATGGCCTTTAAAGCTGCTGCTGAGGATATGCTGGTCTCAATAGCTGCTATGTAGAGACAAGCTCAAGCAGCATTTTTTAAGTCTTGATTGAAGTTACCAAATAAAAAATATCTACGGTGTACCAAGTATCACTTGTATTGTTTCACCAAGTGTAAAGAATGATAAGATAAAAAAGAACTATTGAAAATATTGTTAGACCAAGCAGAGCTGAGGAAAAAGCATCAAACCTCCTAGGACATTAGCAAAAACTGAGGTGTTATGGTTAGAGGCTGGGTTATACAGGAAGTGGCAGTTTTACCTAAATGTCCAAGAATGGCTACATTCCTGTGTCTCTCAATTGTTGACACACACACATAATTTGAATATACCTTTGAAAACAAAAAATAGGTAAAAAAATTGTAAAAAGTTCACTTATTTACCACCAAACATTAAAATCATGACTCAAACTCAAAGGGATCATCTCAAACTGCAATTATAGGCTTTTTTTCTTTTAAGACGGCAGGCTCTCTGCTGTCAGCCATAGCTTTTAGTTGGGCCACTGCCTGAAACAAACACATGTAGCCTCAAAGTCTACACCTCAAAATAAATAAGTCAGTACAAAGCACTAACATTCAGCATCATGGCCTAAGCCAAGCACCAACTTCTCTGCAAACCTTCCTTATGATCCCCATCATATCCAATCAGGCCATTCATTGCATCGCCCAGATCACAAACGTTATAAATCCACGTGTTGCATTCACTCCGCTCAATAAAACAAAATGTCATTGACGTCACACCCCCTACTCCGTTTGTATGGGCTGCTGCCACCTAGTGGCAGGATGTAGAAACTACAGCACCAAGGAGAGCTCTATACTTCATATGTTAAAATAATGTATGTTCCATCACCAGCATGGGGGATATGGGGGAAAAAAAAAAAAGGGAAAACACGCATCCCGAGAGGGTCCCGGCATCAATCTTTCTAGGCCAGGGACGGAAGGTGAATTTTTGTTTTGAATTTCATGCGGCACATCACGTTGCACCTTAGTGTATCTTTCAGCGGCCATGCATTACAGACAGCAATACCTTGCAGTGTCAGGTTAGGGGTAAGAAGGCCAGTTATTTTGCAGGCAATGTGTTCACCACAACACATGGCTGCCGGGCGGTGCGTGGGGTGTGCCATTTGGAGGGATTGCACCACTTTCAGCTCGCCACCCCTATGCACTTACTTCAGCCGGCAGGCTGGTTGTTGCAGCGGCCAGCGCATGTACAATGTTTACACAGCTGTCACTGCATGCATCCTCAGCACTGGCACACGTTTACAAAATCGTTGGTTCACCACCCCCAGGCACGGAACCTCTTGCATGCATATCCCTGTTCATGTCACTTAACAATCGTTCCAGGTGGGTACCGAGACAGTTGGTTCAGGAGACTTGTCCATACTTAGGGGGTAATTTCCTGGTTCCCATGACTTCCTGGTACTGTGTACACATGTTAGGGGTAAGAGCCACCCCGGCTGCGGGTCCTAATAGCATGCCTTTCAGGTCAGGGCGGATGCATCGCTTATGGATTCATAGCTTGACTGCGGGGCCCTACGTATAGCATAAGCCAGGCAACTAAACGCACCCACTAGGTTGGGTCCATCATGCACGACACGTGCATGTCGCCACAAGCATCATATCAGCTGACTGCCACGTTCATTTTTCACCTTTATACAGTACCTAGTTCCCTGCCATCTAGCCGGATGTACTTGTTTTGAGTAGCACTGTACTCAATTTGAATGACAGGGAGTTGGCGGACTTTCCCTTTGAAAAGGAAACGCGGGGGGGGGGGACAGCAGGCTCACATATCCCATATTTCACTTCAGCATTAGGCTTCTTTTAAGCATTTCAAGGCATCACGCAGCCTATCTCGTACGTGCAACACAGCAACATTTAATTGTAGGTAGACAGAGGGATTTTACGTATACATATTCGGAGGACCTGAGGTTAATATTAGTGCTCATGGTAGTACCTCAGCCTCATTCATACGTCATTCGATACACACAGCATACACTGACTGTTAGTTCATGGTATCACCTGGTTGCTCTACTCAGACAGTCAGGCGCTGGAGGTCACAGGCCGCAGCCTGCTTTGTGGATAGTGGCGGAGGTCAGGGGTTAAAGGCCAAACGTACACTTGTCTTTCAGAGGTTAAATAGTATCCCTTTGCGGGTAGTTTTGGAGGAGGGTCAATGCACCTTAGCTCATATTTACAGTTGCATTATTAGACAGGTCATGTGTTTAAAAAATCCCACTGCGGCCGCCAGCGGCAGCTCTCAACATGTGGCAAGTGAGACTTGATCATGTCCTTGACACAGATCCACTCCACATTGAACATCGTCACAATGTCATTACTCGAACTACAGCATACAACACAGACAGTGTTAGTTCCTGCCGCAGCAGTGCAGGATGTCCCCAGGACCTCTTCGGGTGTCGCAGGGTCATGTAACGCCACGATGCCCCTTAATTCTGGCATAGCTACCATTCCTCCTAATATTACGCCAGCACATGTTCCCGCAATTTGAAGAGGGAGGTCTTAGAAGGGTAAGACGTGAAAACTGGGGCAGGATTGATAGAGTTTTTCTGCAGACACCTTGCAGGGCTCGAATCACCCATTTGCATCACATGTCAGTCATCAGGGCACACTGCTAAAAGGGAGGCAGGCGTGATAGTTCCTGCCGCAGCAGTGCAGGATGTCCCCAGGACCTCTTCGGGTGTCGCAGGGTCATGTAACGCCACGATGCCCCTTAATTCTGGCATAGCTACCATTCCTCCTAATATTACGCCAGCACATGTTCCCGCAATTTGAAGAGGGAGGTCTTAGAAGGGTAAGACGTGAAAACTGGGGCAGGATTGATAGAGTTTTTCTGCAGACACCTTGCAGGGCTCGAATCACCCATTTGCATCACATGTCAGTCATCAGGGCACACTGCTAACTGGTGCCCCACGCCTGCACCTTCGGACACGGCCAATTAACACACACAGCCAGCGCTACCGCCTAGCGCAGGTTCAGCACAATTTGACAAATTAGGCAGACCAATACAGTCTAAGATACATCGTACGGTCGGACAGGATTCATGGCTTTCCAAGGCGGATGTTCGGACGCTTTTAAGCTGTTACCTTAAGCTGATACAGTCATTACGGCAGTGGTGCGGGGTAAATGGGGGAGCATATTTCCGCTAACTAACTGGAAGAACAGGCACTTGGCTAGAAATGATACACCACCTGGATGATTTTCTGGTCATAGAATCTACTGACAGGGTGCAGCTGGACCTTGACGTATTTTAGATACATCCAAGACACTTGGTGTTCCCGTGGCAGCTCTCAAGGTAGAGGGTCCCCTCAGAACTCTAACCTTTTTCGGGTATCATTTCAGATACAGCTATCATGTGAGCTAGGTTGCCAACAGATAAGCTGGCCAGGATTAGGGAGGTCATGCACGCACGGGTGGTGTCCCCAGGTTGTTCCAGGAGGTCTTTGCAGTCCTTGTAGGAATGCTGAATTCGCCATGCATCATCATTCCGCAAGGTAGGGCGTTCATCTCCAGGCATTAGCTTGTTGTCACAGCTCCGCATGAAGATTCAGTCATATACATCGATGTGGCCGGGGGCGTGCCGGTCTGGTGATGTGAGATGAGTTCCTACTGGAACGGCATTTTCCATGTTAAATGGGGGAGCATATTTCCGCTAACTAACTGACTTTCGGATCCAAGAGTAGCCCATGGCTGTTTTGACATGGTTACCTAGGCTCTGCACTGGGTGTTGGAAGAACAGGCACTTGGCTAGAAATGATACACTACCTGGATGATTTTCTGGTCATAGAATCTACTGACAGGGTGCAGCTGGACCTTGACGTATTTTAGATACATCCAAGACACTTGGTGTTCCCGTGGCAGCTCTCAAGGTAGAGGGTCCCCTCAGAACTCTAACCTTTTTCGGGTATCATTTCAGATACAGCTATCATGTGAGCTAGGTTGCCAACAGATAAGCTGGCCAGGATTAGGGAGGTCATGCACGCACGGGTGGTGCCCCCAGGTTGTTCCAGGAGGTCTTTGTAGGAATGCTGAATTCACCATGCGTCATCATTCCGCAAGGTAGGGCGTTCATCTCCAGGCATTAGCTTGTTGTCACAGCTCTGCATCAAGATTCGGTCATATACATCGATGTGGCCGGGGGCGTGCCAATCTGGTGATGTGGGATGAGTTCCTACTGGAACGGCATTTCCATGTTCATTCCACAAACTACACGCTCATCCACGCAGGTAGTGACAGACGCAGCAGCGTCGACAGGTTTCGCAGCCAAAAATGTGGCCCCCATTGGTTCATCAGCCCTTGGCGGTAGTAGTAGAGAGCATAGGGGCTTGCTCAAATAACCTCATTATTTGAGAATCGATCCCATGGTAGTGGCAGGGTAAAGCATGGGGCTTGTTCTGGTCAGGGCATCCGGTTGTCAGAAGGTCCTTACCAAGCATGCGTTTCCCGAGTCAGGTAAGCAGACTCTGACTACAAGTTTAAGGCTAACTGGTTAAGCCTGTATTTATGGGAGGAGTCTGCGCATCCCCAGCCTTCATAAACCGCCTGCTCAGGCTTCCGGGTACGTGAGGGATCTAGCAGCGCGACCTTCCCTCCCATCCCATGATTTTCACATCTCATACTCGGTGTACGCCCCCTTATTGGCATACTGTCCATCCGGACCATGGCACACCTCAGGTTCTGTATGTTTGCATATTTGTCTATTTTGTTTCAGTACATAGGAAGGAAGCATAAGGTAGGCTTCAGGTTTTCCAGTTGTATAAAAAATTCTTAAAGATGTTCTAATTTCCATTGGCATCTAATTGAAAAAATCCATCTTTAAAAATGGATACACTTTGCCCTTAAAGGCAATGGGGAAAAAAAAAAGAGTAACCCATGGCATGCAGTTTATCTTTTGGCTTCGTTCAGATGAGCTGCAGTCTCCACCACCCCCTGAAATGTGGTCTGCGGTGCATTGCTTTTCAGAGGGAGGTGGAGCAGCGGCTGCCCGGCGTCCAGGAGGCGCCTCCTAAATGCTGTTTTTCTTTAATCCCAGAGGATTTTCTATTAAAGTACCGCATTGCAACATGGGCTTCAAATGTCGTATTCCTCTTGTCAAGCCACTCCGGAACAACAAACAACGTCAGAAGCGTCTTACCTGGGCAAATTTTGAGACTTGGTTTCCAAATGAGATGCAAATTTTGCATCTCATTTGGAAACCAAGGACCCAGAGTATGGAGGAAGAATGGAGAGGCACACACTGCAAGATGGTTGAAGTCCAGTGTGAAGTTTCCAGAGTCTGTGTTGATTTGGGGAGCCATGTCATCTGCTGGTGTTGGTCCACTGTGCTTCATTAAGTCCAGGGTCAACGCAGCCGTCTACCAGGAGATTTTGGAGCACTTCATGCTTCCTTCCGCAGACGAGCTCTATGGGAATGCTGACTTAATTTTCCAGCAGGACTTGGCACCTGCCCACACTGCCAAAAGCACCAAAACCTGGTTCAATGACCGTGGGATTACTGTGCTTGATTGGCCAGCAAACTCGGCTGACCTGAACCCCATAGAGAATCTATGGGGCATTGCCAAGAGAAAGATGAGAGACATGAGACTGAACAATGCTGAAGGCCGCTATTGAAGCATCCTGGTCTTCCATAACACCTCAGCAGTGACACAGGCTGATAGCTTTCATGCCACGCCACATTGAGGCAGTAATTGCTGCAAAAGGGGCCCAAACCAAGTACTGAGTACATATGCATGCTTATGCTTTTCAGAGGTCCGATATTCTATGTACAATCCTTGTTTTATTGATTGCATGTAATCTAATTTTTGGAGATTAGCATTTTGAAAAGAACAGTTTATTAATGGTAATATACTGTGAGTGTTTTTCATGAAATATGTACAGATAGAAAGATTGAAGCTGCTATTGCTGACCTTCCCTTCTAAAAATGTTAGTTGCCTGACTGCCATGCTGATCTGATGACTTCAGTACTTTCATACTAACCTGGAACAAGTGGAATTCACTGGCTGGATGTTTGATCTAGGCTAACGAATCAGGGCCTATTCACACTGTTGTGTTGTGGCAAAGCATGTAATGCACATTACATGCGTCAGTATGTTTTGGTTACATTAATTTTCAAAGACACCCCTATGCAAAACTCGCATGCGGTGCAGCACACCACAACGCATGCTAACACACTACCACATGTTGTAGTGCACTGTGCTGAAAAAAATGGTGTAGACAGTTTTTTTTTCAGGATGTGAATGGGACCTCACAGTTTTGATGCTATAGACAGCTGGTCAGCTACCATTTTCAGAAGCACAGACGCTACTGTATATATTCTTTTCTGTATGGGTTACTTTCTGTGTAACTGCAGCCCAAACTTTTTTTTAGTTATAAATAGGGTGGGAAAAGGTTAGAACTTCTGTCGGTTGTTTTGCTGCCCTCTCTGGCCCCACTAAGGAGTTTTTCCCTCACTTTATGTCCCAGCGATTATGTGTTTTAGTGCCATCTTTGCCAAGAGAGCAGTACAAATTGACAGAAATTGTCAAAAATTGTAGATCTACTTGGTTAGCCAGTTGGGGAAGAAACAGGCTTTTTGCTGTACGGAGGATAATGATTATGGTGTTCCTGTTCCTTGTATTCAACTCATACCTACCTGTTTTTTTTTACTTTGTTCAGATCCTTCATCATAAAAGGTGCACTCTGCTCATTTGTTCACTTGTTTATTGATTTATTTGTACCTAAATTAATAAAAAATCTATTGAAAGAAAATTGACAGAGGTTCTAACCATTCCCCACTCTATCCAAAAGGAAACAAAAAATGGTTTAAAAGTTTGTGTTGTCAATCAATGAAATGCATACACATACGACAACTACCATTTTTTTGTAAAATAATTTTATATACTAAAGAAAGTTTTGTTCACAATACAAACATGGGTATACATTAAAGTTCACTGTTATTTTCATCCTGTGTACAATGGTTTTCCCCAAAAATCAGAGCAAACAAAGCATTCCTGAAAATGTTTTGGGAGTGATAGAGGGCAAATACATGACAAGTGGGGCTACTAGGCACATTCATTATCATCCTTTTCCCATTCACTGGATTCTACCACTATCCTACCTACAAATCAGGGTTCTAGTCACTTTATCAGCAGGAAATTGTTTATCTTCATTTCTCCAGACTCATACTTCATATACCCCTTTAATATAATCTTGCTGCTACTGCAAGGACTTCAAGATCTTTTTACCAAGTAATTATACAGACATGGCTACTGGGGTCTTGAGCATTTGGGCAAACACAACAAATATCTGAATGCCCAGAAGGAAACATTGATAAACAACACTGTCATTTTCAGTGTTACATTTCAGTGCACTTGGAATGAAAAGATCACGTAGCAGTGAAAAGTCCTTCAAACAATGTTAAACTTTGGCCATGTTAAAAATGTATTTGTGTCACTCCACGCATGTAAAAGGAGAACTATGGGGTCCAAGTTTATCTTCATTTTCGGATTCCTTAGGCTAAATGAGTAAATTATTGTAATTTACGCCTTTAATCCAAAATGCACCTTAAGCCTGTAATTGTTTCTTTAAGATGATGGGCGGGGCTAAGCGCTGCAAAGAGAGAGATCCCCACAATACTGGTGGGATCATCCCCAGGGATCTCTTGTCACTTTGACTGGCGGAACTTCTTGTGAGCTACGCGTCCACAAACATTTGGGCATGGGCAGCAGCTCTGTCCCCTCAGCTCTCTCCCTGCCCCCTGTGCAAGACCATATATTGTGAATTATGTCACTGGGGATGCCTTCCAGCTTGTTTACAAAGAGAAACAAGCTGACAAGCATCTAATAGTTGCTACAATGTCAGCGGCTGCTGGCATTGTAGTAACAAGTGAGACAGAGAGAGACAGTGAGTGAGGGGGAGAGAGCAGGTAGAGAGCGGGGAGAATGACTCAGCGGTTCTTACCATGACTTGCTGCTGCAAGTCTTCTTGAGACACTGCCTCCCGCGTGTCAGCGTGCACACAGGTGTGTCTGGGCTTTGAGAAAGCGCAGCCACACCAGATTTAGCTGAGGGCAGGCTGCAGTAACTGTTAATGTCCCCTAAGAGGAAAGGAGCTTGGAGCAGGGCTGCAGGTGGCCGTTTTCTGTGTTTTGGGAGGACTTTATCCCAGATGTGCTGTGGAAATCAGGAATACTGCTAATAGAGTAAAGGTAAGGAGTATGTTTATTTGGCATTAGGTCACAATTCTCCTTCAAACCTCCAAAGGTCCACATGTAAATCTTAGGCAGCCAAACAATGGATCACCTATGACCATCCTTAAGTTGTCTCAATTATATAGCTGTGAGAAAAATAATGGCATGCAGCCAGGATGTTTAGGAGAGTAGCAAGCAGCCTCAAAATATGTATGTCAAACTAAAGGGCAACTAGACATGGCTCATTTTTCAGAGCGTGACAACATTTTAAGCTGAACCCTTTAAACAAATATTGTCTGAATACAAAAGGCATATGTATTCTTATCTGAATCTTGGTGTGCTTTGTGTATTTTTTTCCCCACATCTGATGTGAAACTTTTCCTCTGTGCAAGAGTTTGCGGTTATCAAGACTAGTTGCTGCTACCCTCTCTCCTTGTACAGGGTGCTATAGTTTTCTTCAGGCAGCCTGTAGTGGGTGGACCTGCTGGATCCATCCCACAGCTCTGCTCTCTGCACAGCTTAATGTGCAGTACAGTGATGACGTCACTGCAACTTTTGTAAGGTAACCACCGGGGTTGCAAAGGCATTTGATGCACACAAAGTGGATTTATATCCTTTGTGTCAAGGTTCTCATTCATCCAGGTCATGGTATATCTGTAGAAAAATAAGTCAAGGCAACTGGACTTGCTGTATTTTTCTTGAAGACGTTTCACTGGTCATCCCACTAGCTTTCTCAATGAGAAAGCTGGTGGGATGACCAGTGAAACGTCTTCAAGAAAAATACAGCAAGTCCAGTTGCCTTGACTTATTTTTTACAGATATATCCTTTGTGGTTATAAATATATTTGAATAAAAAGTTTTTATTCATGGAGTTTAGTTTTAAGATATTTGATTCACATTTAATTTTCTAATTTTTCACAGGGGCCTGAACCAGGAAGGCCTATTGAAAATCATTAAAACAACAAAGGCTTTTTAAAGCAATTACAGTATTAGCACATATACAGGTCAAATATATTAATGGCATTCACATTGTATCAAAGTATTTATGGTTGTTACTGCTTCCCCTCCATACAGAAAAATTTCTTGCTTTTTGTTATACTTCCAGTAAAGTCTGAGGAAGATACAATGGGAAAAAAATACATCTAATGTGTTTGCATGGTTTTTTTTTTTTAAAAAAAAAAAGATATATATAATTTAAATACCCTTTTCTGCAGTGCTTATTTTACACTTCTGTCTAGCTCCACACACTTTCATAATCCCTAAAAAAGAATATTCAATAATAAAACTGCCTGTAACCTGGCCACTTGACTTCATTTCGATAAATACCGATTCCTGATGGAAATATGACCTATACAGCAAGCATAAATATGGCACATTAAAATTAGTGCACAAAATGGAGGTCTGAACCTATGCAGTCTTATAAGTTAAGAGTAGGTTGGTTGTGTTTGGGGAACAAAAGTTTCCACTGGAGGGAAGATCAGTAGATAACCATAGCTAGTATATCTTTGATAGATCTCGTGTTCAAGAGCATAAACTACAAAATGACAGTCGCACATTAGAGTACAGTACAGTTTTGAGAACATTGTTTTTTTAGTGTGATAATCCAGTTGCTGGACAATATATACTCCAACAACAGTTTGGCAAAAAAATTCCAATAAGATTGGTCCATATTCTAAATGTAGGTATTCCAGGCAGTAGACTGCTGCATAATTGTCCTTCAACCTTTGACATGGCAAGTGTTGGACCTGGCCTGTTTATGGGTACCTGTGGCACTCTTCTCCAACCACAAAATAACAGGCGACACAAAGCAGTTGACATATATCTTCTATGCATAAGAATTAGTCCATACATATGACAGTAGTAGCTTATGTGAGCACGTTCACAGAAGCTGTAGGGACCATTTTTTGGATTCACAGTACACCTAAGCTCTACAATAGTGATGATTAAATGCCCTGTGTAAAGTTTGCAGAGATGTCACACACATTGCAAATTGCATCAATATCACCCACATAAAATGCTGTTACACTTTCAACTTTACCACCATAAAAAAAAAACAATCAGCTCACTGCAGTGTAAAGGTGCCCATACACCTTACGGTTATCGTACGATAATCGTAACGTGTGAATAGAGTGACCGACTGATAGTACTGTACAATCGTACGACTTTTGACGGTCAAGCATGTTTGAAAAATGTGGTCGATCCTACGATGTTCGCATGGTTGGGGGCGTTTCCGTCCGTCAAAAGTCGTACGATTAACACTGCGCAAACGAAAATAATTATGGTCAATTACCGCAAGTTGTCCAGGTGTTTTTGTTTAACTACCGCTGATTGAACCTTGCGATAATCGGGGCAGGATGGGGCATGGGGGGAAAATCGTACGACGGTTCGATCATCAGACGAAAAGTTTCGTCCGATAATCGTAAGGTGTATGGGCACCTTAAAGGACCAATCTTCTCCATGCTCACAAAACAAACAACAAAACATTCTGGCCTTTCTTTAGGAGGAAGGGCAAAGCATTCAGAGTGTGGGCTGCCATTTAAGAACATTAGTTTCATAACAATATCAAATTCACCCAGGAAAAAAATCTTGGTTTTCAAAACAAAAAATATATATATTTAATTTTAGGCACTGAATTTGCAACACAAGAGGGCGAAAGTCACTATACACTTTTCCTGCTTTACAAAAGTCCAACTGGTAAATACCAAAAGTCTTCAGCATTTGTCTTCGTGACAAGTCTCTGTTTGTGGTCAGGGTAACTTGTTAGAAATTCCACAATGCTTGTTGGAAGCTCCCAATTTAACTTGAATATCGGTCTTTCATTCATACTCAACAAAACAGTCAAGGACCAGATGTCAATATTTACTTTGGCCATTCTCCAAATTCTATATTTTCTTGGCAAGAAGGAAAACTGCTTAACTAGCCATTATTGAGTAGACATGTGTGATTCGTTTCGTTACGAATCGAAATCCGTACGAATTTCCTGAAATTCGTAAATTCGGAAGCATCCAAAATCCGAATTGCAGTTTCCGAATTATATCCGAAAAACGAAAATTCCGTTAACGAATTTTGGATCCGAATTTCGTTGAAACGGGAACTAATATTACCCCTGTAAATGAGGTTGAACAACATGACAAGATTTTTTTTTTATACGAAATTTGGATCCGCTGCTGCGGATATTAACAAAAGGTATTTTTGCTTTTTAACTTCATCATAACGAATGTTCGTAAAGTTACGAAAATGTGACGAAACTAACGAAAATTCGTATTTCGTACGAATCCGAATTGAGTTTCGGACACAAATTACGAAAAATACGAAATAACGGGTATTCCGAAACGAAACAAATTTTCTGACGGCGCACAAGTCTATTATTGAGTCACATTATATACCACCTTCTGCGTTCCCATTTAAAAAAAACTTCACAAGTCCAAATTGAAGATTAAATGCACCAGCATTGTTTAAAACTTTCACACGTCGAAGACTAAAAAGGTGCATTAAACCCACACAGTAGAACTTTTGCTTTCTGCTACTCCCTGATATGTTAAATAGGATCTCTTAGTCTTATGAACTAGCCACACACAACATGAGGTTGAAACATGAACCAGATTAAAATACTGTGCAAGCTATTAACAAAAAAATACGTGAGCTATTATGGTGGATATAGCTACAATGTTTCGACCACGGAAAGTGCAGGACTTACATTTCAGTGGGGTCCAAGAAGCTAAATTAAAATAAAAAATATGTGGGACATGGAGTGTTCATACAAATCTCCTATTCCACATAATCCTCCACAGCCTTCTTTTAAAATGGCGCTGTACCGTGAACTGATGCACTTGGCAGCAACATATGTAAAAAATAAAAATAACATTAAAAATAAAACAAAAAAACACCTTATGACAGCTGCAGCTTCTACATATTTTTCCAGGTTTGGATTAAAAGAGAATGTTAAATGCCTCTGAGACTGCCAAAGACAGTCAAGTCCACAAGTCCAACATGGCTGAGTCATAGGGAAGGGTTTTCTACAGCTCAGTCTTTCACCAGCCTGTAGATGTGATGCTGAGCTCCATGTTCACTGGTAGACACTTCAAATACATAAGCTATGCAGAGAAGCAATTCTTGAGTGTCCCGATTTGTAACCACCTGAGTAGGATAAAAAAAAAAGACAAAATAATATAATTACATTTAAAAATGCAAAATAAAAGTCTTTAGTAAATATGTTCAAGAACAGTATTATGGTTCACAGAAAAGACCAGCAACGCTAGCGGCATCCATACATACAGTAAAATTTACTAATCTGAGTTCTTTGTTTTTGCTTACTAAGATGATCAACGATTGAATGCAAGGGCATTTGGGTAGAACGTGCACATAATGTGCAAGTGTTCATTAAAAATCATCACATGTATTTTAAATGTAACTAGCATACATTTTTGCACAATGAGTACTTTAAGCTATACTACAGCCTTAAAGGAGAACTATGGGGTTAAGTCTGTTCCCCATAGTTCTCCTTAGGCTAACGGGAGGAAACAAACTAGCGCCCTCCCTTCGTATACTGAGAAGCTGCAGCTGAAGCGGATCCCGACAATTGTGCCGGGATCCGCCCAGCTGCGTGACTGACAGCTGGCTCTGCCTATCTAAAGGTAGAGCCGGCTGTACCCCGCCCCCCCATCCGTTCTGCCAGTCAGCGCTGGCGGATTGACGCGGGGAGTGGGGGGAATCCAGCCCCTCCCCTGTCACGGCAGAGAGCCGTGACAGGATCGAGAGGTGAGCGAACGCCGGTATGTGTTTGCTCACCTCCCGATCTACTGAGCCGACCTGTGACAGTCTCATTGTCACAGGTCGGCTAGAACTATGAGGTGAATGAAAAGCACTCACCTCATAGTTCTCCTTTAACCTCTTGCCGCCCACCTGTAGTAAAAAAACGGACGGACGGCACTGCTGCATTGGCGGGTTGCCGTCTCCAGACAGCAATTTTTTTCTGCTCGCGCGCGCCCCCTAGCGGGCACGCACGGGCAGAAAAGACCCGACCATTGCACACACCCATCACCGGGTGTTTCACATATAGGCGATCAGCGGGTCCATAGCCCGCCGATCGC